>NW_003546947.1:31299-37285 GCF_000090795.2 Amphimedon queenslandica
AATCTTACTTGTCCTTGTTTCTGTTACTTTTTTACAAATTTGCTCTAGAATCCTACTTCATCTTGTTTTTAAAAAATTTTTTATGTTCTTGTTTTAGTACAGGGACTCTGGCCCAATTTTGGAGCAACTTTAAAGATTAATAATAAATCTAATTTTGATCGGAATCAATTCAAACTTTATACAAAACATAATAACTATATGCATCATAAAATGTAATAAAAATTGAGAATTCTCTACTTTTCATTTTTGACAAAATTTGGCCAACGACCCTGTACTATAGTACAGGGACTTTGGCCTGATTTTTGGCAAACTTTAAAAATTAGTAAAAAAAATCTAATTTTGATTGAAATCAGCCCAAACTTTTTACACAGCATGAAAACATTAATGCGTATTGGTTACATAGGAGTAAATAAATAATCAGCTTTAAATAAAATTACTAATAACCAAATTAATAGGTGACTGCAAAGATTAATGTAGCAGCTTAGCAGTTTACAATGAAGAAGCATTGCAAAACGTATGCAAATATAATGTGACAGTTAAAAAATGAATAATTTTGCTAAATCAAACTAAAAGTTTTGATAAAATACAACAAACTATAATAGTAAAGGGAGTGGCTGGTTGTATAGAGACGAGAGGGCCCAGTACAAGCAGGAGGAAGAGAAATATCTTCTGGTTCAAACACCACATACCAGTAACCTGCTACTGTAATGTCACAGTTCTCATTCTGCCCTACTGACAACAGAAACTAAAAAAGAGAGAATTTAATAATCATATATGAGTTTATCGATTGTGTATATGTAGTATCAACTATTAGCTACAAATAGAGCAAGGCAACTTCAATATAAAACAAAACACTACAGCTGTGTCCCCCTTCTTTAAGTTTTTAGATAGGAGTGCACCAGTTACTGGGAGTCAGATCGATAATTACTTGAAGAATAATTTAAACATGGACGATCATGTCATTCATTTATTGTTTTCGGCCAATCGATGGGAGCTGGAGTAAGAATTCTAATTTTAGATTTTTGTTACTAAAATTAGCACAAGTTAAAATGGATTTGTTTCTAAAATTAGATCGTATGGTTTAGGATGTTAATTTTAGTAACAAAAGAATCAAGTTTAACCATTTTTAATTTGTTTGTTGGAGTATTAATTTTAGCATCAAAATTAATGTAATTTTAATTTGGAACAATAATTGTTGGATAATTGGATTTCTCTCTCTCTCTCTCTCTCATTAGGGCTGGAATGTGTTGAGATTTGAAGTGAGGTACAACACTAGTTATTGACAGATATGCACATTCAAGTGTCACTTTTACAGCTGCTAAAAAGGAAATGTACATGTACATGCATTGAAAGTACCAAACAGCAGGAAATATTAAAGAGAGGTAAACAGTGTTTTCATAGCCAATTTTCAAAATAACAATCTGTCATTTTGAGCCATTATTTTGAGGCACGTGGCGAAGTTAAATTTTGCTGATCACCAAAATTTTGCAATTTGCCAAAAATTTAACTCCTTACCCCTTCAAATTTTTTTGATGTGTATAAAAATAAAGCAAATTTAGAGCAAATTTTTGGAAAACAAAAGCATCTAATATGCATATATTTTTTGAAATAGGCTGATTTCTTAAAATGGCCATTTGTTGGAATCAGCTAATATTTATATAATAAAAGTCAGAAAATGTAACAAAAATTGGGGGGGGGGTGATTTTGGGGCAATTTTTTGGACAAAACCTTGGGCTATATAGTCTTGGGTACTTTTTAGAATTTTAGCACTTTCTTAAAATGGCTGTAACTCAAGAAATTAAAGTCAGAATCTGCTCAAACTTGCTGCATAGCATAAGGACATCAATATTTATCAGAAAATTTAATAAAAATTTGGAGCCATTTACTCTATTATACTCCATTAAAGTACACTTTAGGTATTGCATGTATGTACATTTATACATGCACTCTTGGTTGTTGGTATTATTATGGGATAGACAAAGTCCAAAATAATAAGTCCAAAATCATTGTCTTGATAGGTGCATCAGTTGATTGGCGTAAAGATCCTGATAGAGGTCTGCCCTGTCCTGATGTTATATTCTACTTTCATCTCTCATCAGAGGAGGGACTCAAGAGATCAGGATATGGAGAAGAGAGATACGAGAAGAAGTCATTCCAAGAGGTCAGTCAATGAGTGAGTATTTCTTCATAGCAGGAATATATACATATACATGTACCATGTACCATGTAGCTATATGTAGTAGTTTTAGAGGGAAATTTTTGACAGAATAAATCCTGACATTTGATTTATGCACATGATGAAACTTGATAAACATGATTAATTTCGAGGTGACAGTTTTGTAATTAAAATTACATGGTAATTAAAACCTGCCAATCACCAAAAATTTAACAATTTGTCAAAATCTTTTTTTTCATCAGTTTTGCCTACAATGTAGTTTTTGAGCAATGGGTTTATTAAAATTCATGACTTCAAATTTTTATTACATTTGCTGTACTGCACTCTTTCTCTCAGTCTCTCTCTTCCTCATGTGAATAATTTTCATATGTTTTTGGCATGAGAGGCGTGGTCAATGTGGCAGCATAAATTTTTCCCTCCATTTAATAAAAATAATTTTTTATTATTAAACTAATATGTATATGAAATAATTACTCAAAGTGTAATCTGCTTTCAATAGTTTTATAATAAGGTAAAGAATAACAAGTTTGTTTATGTTTATTGTCTAGATATAGTATCCTTAGTGTATTATTGGTCCTGAGAGATTCCATCAGTACCAGTACTCCATCAGTATCAATGTTAGTATGGTTGAGATGAAGGGCAGATAGTGTGTGGTTGTACAGTAAAAGTTCAGCTAGTGACTGAGCACTGGTTGAAGTGATGTCAGCATTGTAACTAAGAAATAAGCCAGTAATTGTTTTATTATTAATTAATGATTGTGTTAGTGCAATGACTCCATCATCATTGATGGAATCATTACTGATCGATAATATCCCTAATGAAGTATTGTTTGTTATTTTGTGTGACAGTAAGAGGATGACATCTTTTGTTATTTTAGTGTTATGTATACCAATACACTTTATTGTTTTTATCTCTAGTGCTAGTGACATCAATAGGTATACAATATCAGGTGATGAGTGATAGAGGTGAATGTACGGATGACTGTCTGTTAATTGACTGATCACTTCCTGACATTGACTTGCTGATGGTTTAGTGAGGGATGCGTCAAAACTGGTCCACTTCACCTCTCTAGTCTCTTCTCCTATTAATAAACACAGTCAGTCTGTTAATGTGTGTATATTATTATTTTAATACAGTATAATAGGCATATAATATAAATAATAATAATTATATTATATTATTTTATTAATGATGCTTGTTTGTGTGTTAATTGTTCCAGGTGATGCTGGTTTTTGTACCAGTAAGTCATTACAGCTGCTAGGATGGAATGGGTGTGGTCTATCTTTTATCATGCTAAACGTGACAGTAAACAAAAATCAATTATACTTTTTATTAATATGTTGAAATCAATAATTATTGTCCCTCCATCTCTCTCTTTCACTCTTTCTCTCTCTTTTTATAGTCCTTGGTCCATTATGCCAGCTAGTCAACTTCAAAGCACAAGCTAATGTAAGCATATACCATATACATGTATCTGGTATTATTTATCTGTTTTGAATTTTTGCATTTAAATGATATTTCTCTCTTTTCATTCTTTCTCTTTTTTTAGAGCAGAAAATTCTATATGATAACTTACATTTTTACTGACTATGATTTTTGGTAGTTTTTATTGTGTTTTGTGAATTGTTTTTATAAAGTTTTATTGTCAAACTCAATCACTGGTACTTCTATACAATGGGACGTGAAAGTGTCTCTGTTATACAGAGGTGTCCTTTATGTGGAGGTTATTTTATACAGTAAGGAATGTAATTGGTACACTAGGTGCTGTCCATTAGGAGGTGTGCACTATAGAGAGTGTTAATAGAGGGTTTACTGTATTAATGGTATATTATGTGTGTATCTTAATATTACCGTATAGCGGGAAATTTTGGAGGGAATTAAATTTGGCGAATTTGGCGTTTTGACAGCCATTCGCCAAAATTAAACCCGCCATTTTGAGCCATTATACGCATGCTCAATGGCACGTGGCCACCAATTCGCCAAATTAAAATCCGCCAATCACCAAAATTTAGCAATTCGCCAAATTTTAGTCCCTCCAAAATTTTCCGCTATACGGTAGTATCAAATAACTCACCTCCACCAGTTAATAGTATTTCTTTTATTTGAGTGTATCCTCCTTCATTAGCTATCTCTACTGCACTCTTTCCTCTCTCATCTTTACTGTTAGGAGCAGCTCCTAACTGCAGTAGCATTAATACTTCAAAAAATTCACAAGCTTTAACTGATTTATGGAGCAAAATGTCAAAATTGTTATCATCCTTTCTTCTGATAGGAATTGCTTTATTGTCAACAGCAACTTCCAATATTCCTAATCTACTCATTGAGTTTGTTTTGTTATTGATAGCATCAATAAGAGACTGTGATAGTGAGGTTGGTATTAACAGTGTAATGACAAATGAACCATAATCAAAGCTAATGTGACTGAAGAGATTTGATGTTACACCAAAGTAATGCTTGAGGACTGTCTTGAGTTTACTTATTGTCATTTCTTCCCATCTGTCATTCAGTTTAATAATGACTGATTTTGTTTGATTGCTAGTGGTTGATGAGGCTGCTGCTAGTAATGATGAAAATTTCTCTTTGATTGTTGATCGTATGTGCTTCAATTGTGATAATTCTGAGAATTTATCAACACTATCAATGTATTGAGTTAGTTCAGTTTGTGCAGTTGAAAGGTACATTTCTGCTAAGTACTTGAGTACACCTCCACAACTGAAGAAATCATAATGAGGCTGAAGAGAATGAAATAGTTCACCAACATTGCCATGTTTCAAACTGGATTCTTGAATGCTTAAATAAGCTGCTGCACTCCTAGCTACAGCTTTAAGCTTCACTTTACCCTTTTCCACCAGCTCCTCAAACTCATCTCTTATATTAGAATCAACAGAAGCAAAATGAGAATGAAGACTTTTAATATTGGCAGCAACTTCACTCTTTGAACTGAGCTCAATCACAGTAGTAGGAGTAGATGATTGTGATCCAGTGATTGTTGGTTGTGGTGTGTGAGATTGTGCAGTGACATCCACTGGTTGAAGTGGTCCCTTACTGACTGACGGTTGCTGCTCTAGATTAGGATCAACATGACCACCTTTCATTTCTATTATAAATAATAGAAATGTAATGTAACATACTGTATATCTTACTTAATTTTTCTATTAGTTTAGATGCCATGTTCTTTAGCCCTACTTTCTGCAGTGACATAATGAGAGAAGAGAACACACTATTAGGATTAGGATGGCACTCAAGTGTTGCTAGTACTGAAGAGAATATTTCATTAGATCTATTATAAGGAGTGAGTCCTGCAGTGCTTTCAACAGTAACATGTACTGCTTTAGGAATGAGATCAGATGAAAAGAGATGATTATTTAACTGAGAAATAACTGGAACATTTCCTGCCAACAGATCAACAAGATCAGCTAACATCTCTTTCATTGTAATGTATTCTGGTGACATTGATCCTTCCATTGGTTCTAATGATGATGGATCTTTCTTCCCCTCCTTATCTTGCAGTACTGTTGCTGTTGGATCATGTGGAGCTGATGATGAATCTTGAGATCGTCTTGGCTTAGGTGCTGTTGGTGGAGGTTGGGCAGTTTGTGAAAGTGATCGTGGTTTATTTGCTGTTTTCAATGGTTGAGATTGTCCACTTTGTGATAATGATCTTGGTTTAGATGCTACTGGGGGAGGATACTCTAGCGTCTTTTGTGATGAACCTATTAATAGTAATTTAATAAAAACTGACATGCTTGCTGATTACATTAGCTAATTTTAATACATTTTTGTAATTAATATTTATACCTTTTATTTTTC
>NW_003546947.1:40512-43143 GCF_000090795.2 Amphimedon queenslandica
TTGTCTTCCATGGGCCATGCATGCAAGTCAGTGTATGCTCGTGCTCGCCCCTTCAATGTTTTACATTCATCTAGTAGTATTGGGATATCAGTGGAGGTGTGACCAATTATATTGTGCACATATTGATGTACTTATGCTGTGTAGCAAGTTTGAGCTGATTCCGACTTCAATTTTTCAAGTTACGGTCATTTTTTTAAAATGCTATAATCCTGAAAAATAGCCCATGTTTTTTCCAAAAAATGGCTCCGAAATTACCCCAAATTTTTATTACATTTTCTGATACATATTGATGTCCTTATGCTGTGTAGCAAGTTTGAGCTGATTCCGACTTCAATTTTTCAAGTTACGGCCATTTTTAAAAAATGCTATAATCCTGAAAAGTATATGTACCTAAGGCTATAGCCCATGGTTTTTTCCAAAAAATGGCTCCAAAATCACCCCAAATTTTTATTACATTTTCTGATACATATTGATGTCCTTATGCTGTGTAGCAAGTTTGAGGCGATTCCGACTTCAATTTTTCAAGTTACGGCCATTTTAAGAAAATGCCAAAATTCTGAAAAATACCCAAGGCTAAGGCTATAGCCCATGGTTTTTTCCGAAAAATGGCTCCAAAATCACCCCAAATTTTTATTACATTTTCTGATACATATTGATGTACTTATGCTGTGTAGCAAGTTTGAGTTGATTCCGACTTCAATTTTTCAAGTTACAACCATTTTAAGAAGTTGTCAAAATTCTGAAAAATACCTAAGGCTATAGCCTGTGGTTTTTTCCGAAAAATGGCTCCGAAATCACCCCAAATTTTTATTACATTTTTTGATGCATATTGATGTACTTATGCTGTGTAGCAAGTTTGAGTTGATTCCGACTTCAATTTTTCAAGTTACAACCATTTTAAGAAGTTATCAAAATTCTGAAAAATACCTAAGGCCTATGGCCCATGGTTTTTTTTTTCCAAAAAATGGCTCCAAAATCACCCCAAATTTTTATGACATTTTCTGATATATATTGATGCCCTTATATTCTCTCCTCTCCTTATAGTCTTTGTGTCACTTGTGTTCAGTGATTCCTGGTAGAGATGATATTGAAACGTTTTGTTTAAAAATGATTTTAAGATTATTACAAATACCGAGCTTTAGTGGGAAAATGAATGCCCTCAATGAAGTAATGAATATTCATTATTATTTTATTATTATTATTATTAATAGATTAATAAGATTGTCCCTTCAATGAGTTATCATCCTCACTTCAAAACAATAGGAGATGAGGAACAACTCACAACTGAAAGAATAGCTGTGAGTTTATTATTATTTATTTATTTATTTATTTATTTAGGAGTGGATTAAAACCAATAATGTGTTAGCTATTGTCTATAGAGATAACCTCCACCAAGCACAAGTAAGTGAGAGAGAGGGAGAGGGGGAAGAGGGAGGGGGAAGAGGGTGTGTATATATTGTACATGTTTATGCTGTATATATATTGCTTCTCTTCTTGTTCTTGTAGTATGTGGAGAAGTTGGATAAGCTGGTGAGGTTTTGTATAAAAGAGAAAGTATTGATGCTTGAAGGCCTGGACAGAATATGGAACCGTCAAGTAATAAAGAAACAAACAAACAAACAAATAAATAAACAACTACTATCCCCTTACTCCATAGGATGGTAAACATGAGGCTATAGTGAAGAACATACATGAATTGTTAGTTTAGTTAGCCTGGGACTTCTCTCCCAATCAGTTGGACCACTTGTTTGGCTGCTTTCAGAAGAGCTGGGTAGGAGCTAGTAAGAAGCAAAGAGATGAACTGTTGGACTTTATAAGATGCTTAGCAGAGGATGACTAGGAGGGAATAATGGCCAGTAAAGTGCTGGAGCTCAAAAGTTAATTTAGTTGACTATACATAACATTTTCTAATACAGTATTAACATATTCAT
Source organism: Amphimedon queenslandica (assembly GCF_000090795.2). Classification (NCBI taxonomy): domain Eukaryota; kingdom Metazoa; phylum Porifera; class Demospongiae; order Haplosclerida; family Niphatidae; genus Amphimedon; species Amphimedon queenslandica. The sequence goes on from NW_003546947.1 coordinate 42,444, forward strand.
AATAATTTATTTCTCTCTCTCCATAGACTGATTTATTATTTTTTGTCGAGAATCTCATAAGTGCCATTACTAATTCTGCTCGTTCCTGTCCCTCAGTTATGAAGAGAATATTTCATTTATTATGAACACTATCAGTCAAACAATTTCCTGGTGAGACCACACCCAATAACTCACACCATAGATAATAGAGTAAATGAAAGGGATTGGAAACGAAAGCGTGGGCGTGGGCAAACCTCCATTCATTTGTATTGTTGCTAAGTAAACAGAGGAGGGTTGGGATTTTTTGACCGATTTTGGAGTAAAAAATTGAGATTTTCTTGCTTTATTCTTGAATAACTCCAAGAGAATACAATTCATGGAAACAAAACTCACACACAATATTAACCAATGTTTATGCTTTTTATTAATATTTTTTGTTCAGTAAATCAATGCATGCGTTAGTAGCTGCGTCACTCTTTAACTAGAAATACCATCTTTTCCCCCTCTGAGAGACTCATTTTGTTCTTGAGCTACGAATAAGTATAACCATTTTAAAGAGCTTGAAATCTCCTATGGAATGAGTTAACTTGCATATTGATACAATGAAGCTTGAGTGTTTTACGAACGATAAAGTGTTTCAAAAACAGGCGACTTTGTGTACCTCTAACTGGTTGCAAAATGGCTTTTTGGAGATAAAAACCTTGCTGCAGGTAGCTCTAAA
>NW_003546948.1:0-1486 GCF_000090795.2 Amphimedon queenslandica
CATAGTCATTATGTTACATACATGTAGGCATGTCTTTTGCTCTTAGCATGCTGGTTAGCTGCTTTAGTTGTAGTTATTTTTGTTAAAAATCTAATGTATACTTATGTGCCTTCCTGGTCCACTCTGTTGGTCTAATTTGTAGTGTACAGGCATTGAGAACTTGTTTACAATAATAATGAATTAACAACAATAAATATTGTTGAAAATTAAAATTATAAACACTTTATTATTACCACCTCATGGAAAAATACAGTAACTTAAAAACAAAAGTTTGTAGAGCTAGTCAACTTTGTAGAAGTTGTACTCACAACCAAGTTTTTACGGACCTATTCAGGTACACACATTATATAACACTAAGTTTGATACACGTAAATCTACATGTAGCTAGACACACTGAAAAAGGTGGACTGATGCTTGTAAAAATGCTCACAAGGCAAAACTCAAAGTTTACCATGATGCATGTCGCATTCTATTAATACATGTAAATAAACATAAATGAATAAGTAGAAATGCACTGTGCTACAGAAATGTGACTATTGTACCTGTCATGAACTTACTACAAATGGAGAAAAAACGCAACTCGTGTAAAGTTGTACATGGTAACATGCATGTATCAAAATAAATAAACTAGGAGTGTAGATATCACAACTAAAACCTTATCAATGCAGCAAATACTATATAGAATTATGACTTGCGACTAATGAAACTGATTTTATACAATCATCAGTGCTATGAAACAATCACCACGAAGCTATTGTAGCTCAATTCAAAACCATTTTGCATGTTGTATAGTTATGATTCTTTCAATGCTCTATTTAAGTTTAAGTTATAGCCATTAATGGATATGTGTATGTTTCCTATAATGCTAGCTTGTTAAGTACTCCTCCTATAAAAATGTTTTTGCACACACACACTTATGAACAACAATAAATTTTGTCGTTCATTCTAGGATAATTGATAGTTAAATAATAATAAACCACTATTTCTGGTTTTTTGTAGTTTTATTATTTCCCCAATATCTAGAAATTTGCGTAATAGTTGTATTGACATAAGTAACAATAATAATACACAATACTTGTACAATATTTGTCCATACTGTCTACTTTGTATAACTGCTCTGCTCTTTTTGTTATCTATTTGCTTTTTTATCTGGATATGTGTGATGATGGTGCATGATTTCATTCAATTGTACAAAAAATCTCAATTTGAAAACAATGTTGTTACATTCAGTTGAATACATATGGAAGAATGAAATCTGAAAGATTGATGATGGCTTTTCTAAGTCAATTAGTAAAACCATGTTGATATTTTGTCATAAAAATATAGATTGTTTTGTATTGGGCCACTTTTATCATCTTCTGGTTTTTTAGGTGCCTCTGTGAACGATGGAGCAAGGGAATAACTTCATTGGAATGTATAATTGTAATAATAAAATCAATTTTTGAATTAATTAAGGTTAAAGTAACCATTGTACATCACTCTCTGT
>NW_003546948.1:2030-7973 GCF_000090795.2 Amphimedon queenslandica
TGTTTCATCTGGTGAATGCAGGCTCTACGAAGCTGTAAAGCTTGCAATCGTGGTATAATGAAGGCATACACTCAATCAAGTTAGTATGCAGTAAATGCTTTTGTGATACACTGATGTTTTAAAGTGAACAAAACTCAATGAGAGATTGCAGCCCATTTTGCAAAACTTGAAGAACTTTTGCCAAGTGATGGAACATACGTCAATAGAAAATAGTATTATAAAAACAATCATATTACTAAAAATTAAAGTACTCTCATCATGTTCAAGAATTCTTTACTCAGTTTTCAACCATTTTAAAAAGTTAAGTAAAGTTTATTGCGTCTCACTATTGAGAAAAAAATTGAAAAAATTATATGTTGTAGAAAAAGTATAAAGGAAACAATTTGTGTTCCGAAAACTAAATTGTGCGTTCAGCCCGTTGTACCTTAAGTGACACTAGATGGTCATGTCGACACACCTCAATAAAAGCAGTACAAACTACATTTACTGCTATACGTGCATCATTAAAAGAGCTGTGTACTCATACAGGTAGCAGGGCAATTGAAGCAAGAGGTCTTTACCATCAAATTATCTCCTTTTCCTTCCTTCTCTCTCTCTCTATTTTTGACAAGCTCTTCTCTATCACTGGAAAACTCAGTGATTTACTACAGTCAGAACAGCTTAACTATGCTGCAGCTGCTACTTGTATAGAAGCGACTAAAATTACCTTAGTTAATCTGAGAACAGAAAGTGAGTGGCAATTAATATGGGATACTGCTGTTCAATTAGCTGAAAGTAACGATGTCACTGTCAGCACAATTTCAACTTCACGACAAAGAAGAGTACCATTTTTACTCTCGCATTCAGTCATAGAAGAGACCACTGGTGGTAGAGCAGATATTAATCAGTATCGTACATCAGTTTATTATGCTACTATTGATAGTCTTCTTGGAGAACTCAACAGCAGGTTTAGTGAAACAAACATTTCCTTACTTCAGTCTCTTCATTGTCTCGTTCCTTCGTCTCCTTCCTTTCTTCATGTTCCTTCTCTACTACCTTTTCTCAACCACTATGACATTAATGTAGTCTATCACAGCTGAAGCAGCAGTTGCTATCAACTTTTTAAAAGAAGCTTCTCTTTCTTCAATACACCATGTCTACACTCATACGAAGCTAAGGAATGTTTTCCTGATACTCTAAAGGCACTTCAGATAGCCATGACAATTGGTATCACAACAGCATCTGCTGAAAGGTCGTTCTCTTCATGAAGAAGGTTGAAGTCATACCTCAGGTCAACAATGTCTCAGAAACGTCTTAATCACTTGTCCCTTCTACATATAGAGCGAGATCTTTCTTCTAACCTGTGGGATTGCATAGATAAATTAGTCATACAATTTGCAGACACTCACAAGAATTCTAAACTCCTTCTTTAATGATCACTCTATACTATACACTACTTCTACAACTACTACACTACTGTATCATTTAATCAAACTTTAATTGCATATAACTATTAAAGATGATAATTTACCTATATGATTGATAATATTTCGTAAATACGAGATTGTTATCATGTTGTACTGTGAGTGAAAATATGCGTAAATGTCGGCGAGAAAAAAAAGGGGTGTGGTCAAAATCGCAGCGCGCTTCGCGCGCCATTTTCTTTTCCTTTCCCTCACCTCTCTTCTTAGGCTGGCTACGCCTATGCATATATACCACATCTACTATTATAATTTTTAAATTTTTAAGTGTCATTTTTATTCTTCTCTGAGCTTCTTTACTCAAAGCCCAATATCCAGCTGTCTTTCCCTCATGCTCTATTACTAGCTAAAATAATTTGTGTTGTTAGTCCGCCTACATTAAATGCAGCTATACCTGTATGTGCTACTACAGCACATAATTTCACAACTTTTTGGATGCCATATGTCATCCACTAGGCATTTTATTGTCTCTATCAAAAACAATTTACCAGTTCCACATACACCACTAATAAACATCCTTAGTGGTTTGATATTATCTAATCTAAGTAGCCTTGAAGACTCATTCTCTAATAAGTCTTCACATTCTTTTTGACTCACGAAATGACTCTTAATTTTATCAAAAATTCTTTTTCGATCTACATTAAGCACTGTTTCTTTTTGCTCTAATGTTAAATTAGGTACATTTAGATGCACATCAGCAATATCAGCTACTGCTTACATTATTTCACCTAGTAATAGAGGCTCATCATCTTGTTATCGGGAAGATCTTCAGTAAAGCAGCTTTATTTCTTGCATCGACTATTTTCTTCCAATTACGTTCAGCTTCTAATAATTTCTGTCGTTTGTTAAAATAATTTTTAATGCCACATACAGATTCTTCTCGGTGACACCTAAAAGCTTCTTCCATTGTTTCTCCTTCCATTACGAGTGTGGTCTCGCCTCTAAAAGGCACAAATAAAAATATTAGTGGGTAATAAAAATCGTCTCTTTCTGTTTCTTGCATAGGATTAAATTTCCTATGGTTTGGAAGGACTGGCTTTGATCAAAGTTTGTATTCTCTTTCTCCAATTTCTCCTATTTTATCACATTTGTAATTAGCAACAAATGTGACCATAATTGACAAAAGGTACATTATGGCTGATAGGAAAATTGGTCTTAAAAGGCTAAAAAATCAAACTTCGTGAGCTCCTTTTAGCATAAAATTACTCCTGAGGATGAAAAAAGTTACTATGTAACTTTTAGGAACAATGGTTGTCTACCAGAGCACTCACAGGTTGATATTTTTCATCATAATGATGAATTTCAAAATCCGCCATAAGGTACCTTTTGTCAATTATGGTCACAAATACATAGGACATATATCTTCCATGTTATTCGGTCTTGTTGGATAAATGTCTTCAATGATGCTAGGATTAAAGATGTCTTTCGAAGATCGATCCATTTTAGTTAAAATGAATAGTTTTTGATTTTTCTGCTCCTCTTATGGACACATTAACGTAGTGTACAGTTACTGATTTCATGTATGAACTTCACCGAGAAGACCACTAGCTTCATATAGTCCTACTTCTTTAGCTCAAAGTAATTTTTGGCTAATTTTCCAAAGCCTGCTGTATATGTTGTCACAGCTGCTGACTTCATCCCATAAGTCCTGTGCATGACTCTTTTCTGCTTCAGTGACATATCCAGTTACATACTCTGTTAAGGAAAGACTCCTCTCTGCTATGTATTGCAAGTCCATATTTGCATGCCAAAATTTCAACAGTAAAGGATTGTAGGCGTTGACTCGAACTTCTTTTTCATTTTGTTCGAGATAATATATTTTATTGCATGATTTCAAGCTATTTTCAACATCATCGATGCAAATACTATCTCGTACTGCTCTACGAAAATCGAATCTGCATCTAAATACATAGGTCTTGCCGACTTTAATATTTCGCTTGCAGTATTTGCTGCACTTGTGCATTTGGTATATTGCTACGAAAAAATTTGAATCAGGCGACGTATTACTATCTGGTATATGACAGGTAATCCTTTTTTGTATAATAGAACAGACGTCTTCTGGACAATCAGTACCGACAACAGGAGCATTATCGTCCATATGAGGATGTGATAATCAGGCGCTCCACGCATTTAATATTTTTTTTAACATAATGTTGCTCTACTTTGCCTAGAACACCTCTCTGGAGAATGACTATATTAAAGAAATGCTTAAATTTGTATGAAAATCGTTGCGATACAGAAACGGGTCCTCAGTACATAATCTAGAAATACAGTATGATTGTGGTGCATTATTCACTTTTCTTAAATATTGTGCTATATCAACTGAATCGTATTCAGCACACCTTAATGTTAGGAAAAGTTTTGGTGAGCCATACTCAGCAATCATGGCTTTGACCTTCACCTTTCACAAGGAACCAATATTGATTTGTGCCCAATATTGGAGCCAACATGGTACTTAAATTGCCCTCAAATTCTTCATCTAACACATTTATTTATTCTAATATTTCAGCAACAGTTTGTCCAACGTTACCCCTCGATGTTTTTAATAAATTATATATACCATTTTTTAAGGCCTAGTTAATTTTTAATCCATAATAGTGCAAACAATATGAATGATTTTTACGAAATTGGGGATTTTTGTTTAAAAGTCTTGATTTTATGAATCACTAAATGATAAAGTCTGTGCTGGATAGCTTTGTCTGGGATGATGCTCTCCATATTGTCCAGTTGGAAATAAAGTAGGAAAGCATAACAAATCAAGATGCTCTTGCCTGTTGTCTATAGGCACTTCTTTTACATTCATTAATTAATATTGACTGATATCAGAACCTGTTGCAATTTTACTATCAAGATTCCTAATCGTATATGCTGAAAAGCCTTCTAAATCTTGATCATTTGCTGTTGCAAGCATTTTACAAGTAGTATTGCTAAATACTTGTATAACATTTTGAGACGATTCGATGATGGAATTATCATGTAAGTTTCTATAAAGCCAATTTCTTTCTTTTAGTTTTTATAGTGCTGCTGTTATTTTATTTACATCAACTAAACTATGCCAGACATTATTTGACATAGTAGGCAGTCCATTAATAATAATATAGAGTTCTGGATTAAGCAAGTGATTAGAATCTATACCAACCTCATTTAAAGTTTCCATTGTTTTTTCTAATGGAAGAGGTAAATAAAACATTGCACCTTTCAGAGCTTTTACAGCATTACAGGCAGGCACGTTTAAGGTGTGTGTGCCTAGTCTAACAATTGCCTAAAAACACTTGGCCCTCTGTATTAACTGACAACTTAAAGATCTAAGTTTTCCAATTCTTTGGGTGGTGGCTCACACTTTAGCCCAATGAGTACACAACGTGCTGGAATTTCATTTTTCCTGATAATTGGTTTACAATGATTACAAATATACATAACTTTATTTAATGCCGTAGGATCATTTTCTCTAATGTAATCTAATAGGATATTCCAAACATCACTATCTAAATTTTTAGCTTCAGTGACAGACTTTTTTCTTAAAAGTCACTCACAGCTGCAACAAGCATTAACATCCTGATTAGACAAAGCTGTCTTAAATTCATCAATGGCATCTGAATACTGAAAATAAAGTACAGTATCTAAGTTTGGTATTCTAAATGGGTCTTCTGCTTCACCATAGCATAATACACATTATCAAATTCAGTCTCATCTGCTTCGTTCATTTTTAAATCTATCAATTGTGCCATATAACCATCAGCAAGGGAAGAATCAATAATATCTATTGTTAAATGGGCAATTCTAGCAACATAAAAGTGTCGTAAAAGGCGTCTCAACATAAAATAATGAACAGATGCATTGCGTAAAATACGCAGCATACTCTTACATTTAGTATCAATACTACTACACAAAATAGGATGACATATCCTTTCACAAACAATTTCAGAATATTTAAAATATTTTTCAACGCTGATTTCATCTTTTTTAACAATTATCATTACATTTGCATTATCACCGAAATCAAGTTCATGCTCTCTATTTTTTTGACATGCAGAGATCTTGTCATATAATAGTCAGAATGGCTAAGGCTGCGAAGCGGCTGCAAGCTATTCTGAATTATATGAAGGTGAAGTCAAGCACAACTGTGTTTGGCCAGTTTTCTTAACTCTTGCTAATGTGAAGTTTATAACCAAAGTTTTATAAGCAAGGTTTTATAACTCTTGTACCGCCCATCCACCCACTTGCCTCATGTCTATATAATCCCATGCACTTGCCATTTTCAGTCGGCCTTTGATTAGCTCCTCTCATTGGGAGGGAGGGTGTGGATAGTTGATGTGCTCGACTTCACCTTCATATAATCCAGAATAGCTTGCAGCCGCTTTGCGGCCTTAGCCATTTTGACAATTATATTTCGGAAGGCTCAGACTCACACATCATCTGTGTTGTTTGTGAGCTTACTCTACGCTAATCAGGTCAATGACAACTCTACCATAGGCTGCTTTAT
>NW_003546948.1:8917-12108 GCF_000090795.2 Amphimedon queenslandica
CACTGATTGGTCAGCCAAGATGCAAAGAGGTCCACTTCTAGTTGGCCATAAGTACTGGTGATCTTGAGAAATACTTGCCGATCTAGCTTCCAATCTGATCGGTCTTTCATTGTTCTGGATTCTGCATCCGCTGTCAGATTCAAAACACCAGGAAGATGTGCTTGTATGTGGATGTTCCTTTCCAGACACCACATCCAAAGTTTCCTGGTTAAAAGAACTAGTTCCTTTGATACTGTTCCTCGTTGGTTGTTGATGTAAGCAACCGCTACTGTGTTGTCTATTCTGAGCAGTACTGATATCTCTCTCCATTTTTTCACTAAGGTCTGTAGAGCCAGGGTAGCTGCCATTAGCTCCAGGCATTTTATGTGTTCTTTCTCCTGGGGTGACCAAGGGCCCCCGGTACTGATTGCCTGGCAGGAGGCTACCCAGCCTAACTTTGATGCATCCGATTCTATCACTAGGCTCTAAGATCGTCTTCTCCTGATTGATTGTAAAACCCAGGGATTGTAGGAGGTAGACTAACCCCTCTGCATGGTCTTGAGCTTTCTCTTTTGATTCTACCATGAGGAGAATGTCGTCTATATAAGCTGCATTTGGCTAGTAAACGGATGGCTGGTAACAATGAGATCTAAGATATGACCATGGCTGTGAGTTGGAGAGTCGACAACTTGAACAAGATTATGGTGAATATGTAATTGCAAAAGAGTCTTGATGAGGGGCAGGTGTCATAAAAGGTGGACCAGTCAATATCAGGGAAATTGAAGTCCCCAACTAGTATGAGAGGGCCAAAGGAAGAAAGGTGAGAGAGGAGAGCATAGATAGATGACTTCGGACTTTTTGGAGGAAGATAGACTCCACACAATAAGATTGGTGGGGGGAGAGTTAAGTTGAACCATGATCAGTTCAACATCAGTGGCAGTAAAGAGGAGAGAGATGAGATAGAAGATGAGACTGTAATAAGAACACCACCACCAGCATGTGGCCTGTCATGACGATAAATATTGAAGTCAGGGGGTAAAATATCATTGCTGGAGGTGTCACTAGAAAACCAGGTTTCAGTGACAATAATGACATCAAAAGACTTGCTATAGACCAAGGACTGGAAGTTTAACTTGTTCCTTAGACTCCAGAAATTCCAGAGGCCACATGTCAGATAGTCATTGTGGCAGTGCAGTGGCAGGATGGGATGCAGTGGGAGAAGAGGGGGGGAGGCGATCAGTAGTAGGGGGTTGGGTTGAGAGAGTTGGAATGTAAAGAACAGAGGGAGAGGAAGAGGGAGGAACAACAGTGTGGGGAGAGGGAGCAGAGGTGGAATCAGAAGGACTTATTTGGTGTGTGGCAATATTCATTGTGTGAGAGGGAGATCCCGGTGGAGGACTTGACTCAAAGCATTGATTGATGACAGCACCAAATTTTTGATCATCGACACACATAACATTAGAAAGAAAGTAAATAGATTGACGACTGACACCTGAACAAATGAGCTCATGATTTTTACAAAGCAGGATAGACCTTATTTCCTGGTCACTCAGAGAGAAATCAGGATTGATCTTTAAACTTGGTCGGTCAGCAAGCTTGAACTTGTTTGAGAGGACAGTAGACACATCACAAGTGCGATTGAAGGTAACTAGAACTAGAATATTATGAAAGTGATTGGGGGAGAACTTTTTAAGACTATAGCAGTCTCTGACAGTGGTGTCATTGAGAGTTGGAATAGGGACAGAACAGATGAAACACTATTCAGATCATTTGAGATACGAGTATGACGAGCGCTTCCAGCAGGACTCTCATTAATACCAGATATGATAACATTATACTTCCTGTCATAATTCCTCTACTGAGCAGGGGGCATGGGTCTAGTGTCAGAATTCCTCTGCTGGGTAGACGGCACAAGACTAGTTGCGGAAGGGATATGGCCATTTGACGGAGAGGGTATAGAGAGTGGAGTGGTCACAGAATGAACAGCACTGAGGGAGGATAGCTCTTCAGCAAGAGAGACCACTTTGGCATCAAGTGAACTGCCCTGCTAGGTAAGAGCACTAAGATCCTTTTTCAGGTTTTCAATGAGTTCAGATTGTGCAGAAAAAACTTTAGATTGATTAATCTCGCGACAAGATGGGCATTTCCTGGAGGGAATAGACTTAGCTTTTGCATGTGCTGGCTTGGATTGTCCTACACAACCACAGTGAACCCATGACTGACAGGAGCCCTCAGAAAAAATGGAGTCGTGAACAGAGTCATTTATGTTATCCTCACAGATGGGACAGATACATTTGGTTTTCTTGCCTGGTTTTTTTGGGACCTTTTCTTGAAGCGGAGACTGTTGAAGCCGGACGAGTGGCCATGGGATTTTTGTGAGAGGTATGGCAGCAGACCAGGAGTCAAGCTTACCAGAATTGGTGGTCGGTGTGATTCAAGGGTGAGATTAGCTGGAGAAACAGCTTGGTGGAGAGATCTGGCAAAAGAGCTTCGTATGGCAAGTAGAGAGAGACAGTTAAGACAGAGCTAAAATGGGACTGCCATTTTGAACAATTGTGTAATATTATATAAAACTAGCACTTGTTTTTATCCAATGGAATCATAGTAGCTTAAATTGTTTCTTTACTCTTTTATACTGTAAATGTTTAACTTTTTGAGTGCTTAACTGATTATATTTTCAGTTCTAGAATAATACTGGTGTGAGCTAGTTTTTGTAGTTCGGCCATAAACACATTAGAAGTTTTGTGGATTAAAGTTTGCATGGAAATAACAAAAATGAACTTGTATATACAGTATTACAATATTAACATTCAATAATACTAGTTTTACTTTCTTAGAAAATAGCTTACCATATAAGTGGTTTTGTTTTAGTTATGGTAAACCAAAAGTTAAATTATATGCATATACTGTTATGTACAGGAAAAAGCTAAACATGAGAATGAAGTACAGTGTGTAGATGAAACTCAAGTTCTCTTAAATGAAGCAACATCATTAGTAAATAGTGCTTCAAGAAGTACTCAGTCTGATACCCCAAAAAGATTGAGCAATGTAAACAATAGTGATAATAATAATTATTCGTGTGATTAAATAAAGTATTATGTCATCAACTTAATAACACAAATTAATCCAGGATTTACTAATTGCAATGGATAAAAAAATGAATCAGATACTTTAAGAGATGACAAATAGCAAAGCCCCAGTAATGATTAAAA
>NW_003546948.1:12300-13718 GCF_000090795.2 Amphimedon queenslandica
AAAAGAGTTCAACTTATATTTGGTAAGTCATTTTAATTTAAAAGTAATATCATTACACTTTAAATTGTTCACAGACTGCATAAAGATTAACCATCCAAATTACCATCACACAAAGTTGGTTTCTTCATTGAACCAAAAATGTAGGGATGCAACGATTGACTAGTAAAATTAAAGTTCTATATCATATTGACCTAAAGTTTTTGATAAATTAATTATTTGTGTGAATTATGTTAATCAGTTAATGCTAATTAGATATCAAGAAATTCTAAGTAAATGTAATTTCTTGAGAGATCTGGGTTCTAAATTCTTGTCTAGTCATAGACTTTTTTACACAAGATGTTATTAGATCTTACCAATTAAAAATGACAAAATACTACATGATAGTGAAAGATCTTCAATACAAGATATGGTGATTTCCAATAAAATCTTTGTTCCAAATTCTTATTTATTCAGGGCTAATCTTGAAGAAAGATCTTATATGATCATACAAATTCCAGTGCAAAGATACTATATGATGGTGAAAGATCATACAAGATCTATCAATTTCATATGAGGTCTTTGTTCCAAATTCTTACTTAGTCAGGGCTAATCTTGAAGAAAGATCTTATAAGATCATACAAGTTCCACTGCAAAGATACTACATGATGGTGCAAGATCTTACATACAAGATCTATCAATTTCATGTAAGATCTTTGTTCCAAATTCTTATTAAGTCAGGGCTAATCTTGAGAAAAGATTTTATAAGATCATACAAATTCGAATAGAAAGATACCACATGATCTTACATACAAGATCTAACAATTTCATAAAAGATCTTTGTTCCAAATTCTCTGAAAAACTTGCTCATACTTAGCAAGTTTCTTATTAAGATCTTACAATAATTCATGAAAGATCTTGCTGGGATTTTTTACTAGGGATACCTCTAATTGATAATTCCTGCAGTTAGCCTTGTTTTCTCACAATTGTCTCCAATAGAGCTTTACAAAGCCGTTTTAGTAACTGCAAAGACTACAAAGGTAAAGGCAGTGCCTCCTGCGCCGTACGCGGTCCCCTCATTGTAATGATTAAAGAGCAGACCAGGAAGCAACGCCCTTAAAGCACCTCCTCATTGCAATTGTAACAATGGCCGCAGGCATGACTGCAACTGCTGACACTCTGACTGTTGAAGGGCCTCTGAGTGATGGTTGTTCTGAGCCAGATTTTAAGATTGGAGATAAGTTTCACTCTTTTGAAGATCTTGAATAAAAGATAAAGAAGTATGAGAGAAAGCATTACGTGAAACTATGGAAAAGGGATTCAAAGACAGTAGAGACAGCTCAGAAGAGGCTGGATAGAGTGTTATGCAAAAGCATAAAGTACTGTAGTCTCATTTATTCATGTATACATGGTGGCAGACGTTTTAAACCTAGAGGGGAAGG
>NW_003546948.1:16217-19672 GCF_000090795.2 Amphimedon queenslandica
ACAGAAACATGGTAACAGGTGGACTACAATATTTTTTAATAATAATTATGCCATTGTACCTATTAATGGCTCTACTACAATCCTATAATTTAAATTAATTTTCATGGTTAATATAATTTCAGCTAGGATTGATTAAATAAATTACTGTTATCACAGTTCTCTTTTAGTTTTAAAAGAATAACCAGCTAGTTCATCGCTGAAACAAATAATGTTTTAAAAAGGGCAATCTACTACATTATAAAAACAATTATTAATATTATTTCAAACATAAATCATTAATGATGTTCATAGCCGTGCTAATTATTATTCATTGCTGAGATTATTGAAACTCTTATACTTCATTCACTTATTTTAAGATGGAAAAATTAGATCTCTCTCTTGTCTATTTGAGTACCTTAATCCTATTACAACATCAGCAAGTCAGTTTCTTACATACCCAAAATACCTTATTAATTTTTAATGGATAATTTTCAGAGGTTGGAGGTTATCTTCTACTAGCACACGCTTTAATAGAAGATTGTGACAGTCCGTCACCACCAGCAGGTGATGGAGCCAGTCCTGAAACACATGTAGGTGCTGGAGCCTGTCCTGCACCACCAGCAGGTTAATAATCTGGTCCTCAAGCATAAGTAAGTGCTGGAGCCAGTTTTCTACCACCAGAAGGTGCTAGAACCGGTCCTACACCACCAGTAGGTGCTAAAGGTGGTCTTCTACCACCAGTAGGTGCCGAAAACAGGTCCTCCACCACCAGCAAATGATATAGCTGGTCTTTCATCACTAGGACTGGTATACCAGGAAATCCATAGGTAGCCCCTCCATCACCTCCTTTACTCCTGCCTGGACTACCTCCCTGTCCTGGCTCCATACATGCCCCCTCCAGCTCATCCGACTTCAGCTTCAGCTCAGCAACAGCAAAGAATGCAAACTCTGAGGATGGTCATGGCTTTTATCTGGCAAATTGTATGATTTTACTAATAATTATTCAGTAATCATCATAATCATCCTTTTTAGTACATGAATGCAAAAGGAAGGGGGCAGAAAGGCTACAAGTATTACCAAAAACTAACTTTTTCAAAAACATTTATAATTTAAATATTATAATAATACAACAAGAAGTCATTATATGGAAGCGCTAATAGCTAAAATACAAACTGGAATATTAATGCTCAATTCAGCAAAAGTTCAGCAAAGCAAATGCTTTAATACTTGTCAACGAGCTTATATCTTCATACATAGTCTATAACACATGAAACACTTTGAGATGTCATATCTTACCTTGCTACATATCACGGTATGATAATGTATTCATAGACATAACGTCAAACAAATCTACATGTAACCTTGATCATACCCTATAACAAAATACAAAAGATCCTTTGAAATCTCACCTTGTTCAATCTTACTACATGTTCCATTGCTTAAACTACAGTAATGTAAAAAAGCCTATGTAGCTGGAAACTGGCACCTCCTGCCGGGTAGTACACTTACTGCTCAAGGACCTATAACAAAACATTAAGATACATGTAATTGATATTGTTAAAACAAGCAAAATCTAGAAAAGCTTATTATATAGCACATTTCAATATCAAGCAATCAAATCATCAAATGCTTTTCAGCTGTCATTAACTGCAAAGCAAAGTAATAGAAACATCAAAAGCTAGCAATGTAAACACTGGATAAAAAAAATAACTCGAACTGTGAAGGGAAACAATCTTTTTTACCAGTCACATCATGTTTTGTATTCCTTGTAACTCCATTATAGTACATTTGTACTTAATCAAATTATGAATGGATGGAATTCTTGTATAGTAGTCACAGAACACAAGTGCAAGAAATAAATCAATATCCCACTACATGTACATTATCCTATTCTAATCCTGTACATGTGTATACATGACATACCTTATGATTGTCACAAACATACATTACAAACGACTAACATGATACAGGTGCTCACTAAGAGGAAAGTCCTCTTCATTTTTTGATCTCAATCCAAGTCACACCTGACGTTAAAAATTCACATTGTAGTCCTTGTGCCAAGTTAGTACCTTTATGAAATATCAGTGTGACATTCTAACTGTAATAATTATAACAATGACACCATATTTAATAATGTACAATATATCTGATTTGATCATATTTCAGACAAAATATTGCATACTTACGCTAATGTCAATTAAGATACTTTTATGACCTGCTTAATATAAAATAACAAAAGGTACATTAATAATTTTAGAAGTGCAAACAATTACTTTGTTGTTAAACATGCAGATTATTTCAACAATCATGAACAAAAGTTGCGCAACATTGCATTTAATATGCACACAGCAGTGATTGCAGCATCATTCAAATGCACATGAGCTAGCAAGCATTAACTGCACACAGGATTGACATAGCAACATTAGCTGGCAAACATGAACATATGTAATGCGCAAAGCATTGATGGCAGCATCAACATGTATGACGATCTGTGGTGCAATGCGACCAAATTAAATTAATTTAGAAATTTAGTTCTCTTTTATTAGTCTATTAATCGCTCACTCACTCTGTCATTCACTCAATTATCTCTACTTTCCTTTCTCTAATCTTGTTCATCTCTTTCATGTTCTCCATATTGTTATGCTCAGTCAACTCAATAATCTCACTGACATACTCTCTAGTTATTAACTGATCTGTGTACTGATACCGTTATTGTATTATTGCCATACAATATTATTATATACTCCTCTCAACTCCAATCTTTCCCTTCTATTCTGTATTTATACCTAGCTGAAGTACATACACTAGTAGCAAAACTTTAAACGATGTGATCTCATTTTTTGACCGACAGTTTATTGAACACTGGGACTGCCCCATTTAGTGACATGGATGACTGGTTAGTCATTGCTCATGGCAAGAAGTTCTAGCTCTCGTGATAGCGAGAGTAGTACCCCAGTTATGGTATCATATGTTTCTTTCTTATAAGCTATCACTTTACTGGCCCACAAATGCCTAGATTTAATTTGCCCATGACAAGGTTCCAATCCATTCCAGGGGGATATCTTCTCGAAAGACTAAAGATGACTAAATTGTGTCTCCCACATAACTACAGAGGTACGGGACCTCATCATTAAGACCCTGCCTCAGACTACTATAAAGTATTGAAAGCAGCACTTACTCAACGCACTGCTGCCGCACAGCAGCTACGAGTTCAACAGCTGTTCCAACAAGAAGAGCTAGGAGATAAAATACCTCCTCAGTTGCTCTGCAGCATAAAACAGTTGCTGAGAGACCAGGGGTCAGCTTTACTGCTCAACGAGCAACACCTACCTTTTAATGTCATCAAGATACTGGCCTAAAACCCTGGTGACAACACTAAACAAAACTTAGAGCTCTTGCTAATAAAATAGTACAAGTGATGGGTCCCTCTCGCCCTACACCAATTATTAATGTCTCCACTCTGAAAGGTAATAGTC
>NW_003546948.1:23197-42946 GCF_000090795.2 Amphimedon queenslandica
TATTGAGAGGAGTTGTACATACTTTTCAATTTCATGCATTCAGAATGCATCAAACTGTTACTATTTATGAACTCAGTGCATTCTCTTTCTAGCTGTCTACTTCCTTCATCAGCAAATTGGGCATTTTGTGTAGCCTCATTTTCTGCTTTTTCCAAACTTCTCAAATTGATACATGTGACCTCATACGTGTGTTTTAATTTGCCTAAAATATAAACTGTTATTTTATTTTACTATAAACCCATAACATATCTCTTCATGTAACTTTTATTTTAATAAAGATAATGATGACAGTAATAATTTTATTAATAATAATGATCATTAATAAGAATAATAATATGAGATTGGGTATAAATAACTATACATATTTTAATTACCTTAGAGGAATGATATTCAGAAATTGTTCTGTGAAGATCATGATTTCTTTGTGTTGCTTCAGTACAATTGGAACATTGAGGTAAGTCTTCACAGCTATCTTCTTCTTCATGCATAATTTTTTTAAAACTATATATCCATCACTATCACACTTTCATTTAGCTTAGAGCTCAGAGGAACAATTATATCTCTGTAATGACCTCTTTGTCTGAGCTACTTCAGAGGACTCAAAAAATATAAAGAGGCTTTGAACATATTCAGGTTATTCACTCTTTATACCTATTAATATGATTTAGGTTATTACTACTTATTTTGTGCTATACACTGCAGCATACTATGACTGAATCATCAAAAAATATCTATAATTGTGTAAAGGTGGGCATCCACTATGCAATTTTGTTGCCAGTACCTTTGCTGTGTTCGTGCAACATGTTGCATGAAGTTGAAACTCTCTCTACTTCATGCAAGATGTTGCCAAACGACGTCAAAGGTTTGACGACAAGTTTCAAGCAAAAATGCTGCATAGTGGATGCCCACCTTTATAGTAATAGTGCACTTGCATGCAGAAGACCAATAATAAAATCTTCACTAGAAATCCACTAATGCTTGCTTGGATCCATGATATTCTCTTAAAATCAGCAGGAAATTTGTAAAATTTGATCCGTGATCCACTAAAATACTGATTGCAACATCTAAAGGCACAAAAATTCTTCACCATTGCTTGTGGTTTTGCCACTCAGTAATCTGCGCTCAACACTAGGATTTCCACAAGCAAATTTGAACTTTCACACAAAACAATGGGTGTCTTTTTTTCTAGAAGAGAACTTGATCCAGAGCTATTTCAATAAATTTCACAGTTTAAAACATTTTCTTCGACGTAATATAAATATCTAATGGTCTTACAACATGAGGTTAACTAAGTTATTAATTGAAGTTATTAAAGTTGAATGTAATTAACTTTTGTCTTGCTCAGCACATGGTGTTGTGGTCTTTCGCTATTGCTACATTTAAAGTTGAAACCTCTCTCAAAATTCTCGGTAACTGCCAAGCATTAAATGCTAATATATTAATTGAAGGTTTATTTCCTTCAGATGCCAGATTTCAGAAAATAATGGCCACCATACAAAAATAATTGTGTTTACTTGCTGCGCGAACACAGAGCCTCACTAGGTTTTTGTTCATAGCTTGATGTCTTCAATAAATGTTCAGACTTTGGTCTAAATCAATTGTGTTTAACCATTTGTGTATTCACAAAATGTAATTAGTCAGCCATTTTATGTTGTAATCATTGACAGTGAATGCTTGTTGGTATTAATACTTATACTGTAATGTCATTATTCATATAACATGATACAGTTGTAACTGTATCCTATCATACTTACCTGTGCAGTGCTGTTTCTCAGCCCCACCCTAAGTTGGCTACGTGAGACTCACCTAGACTGGCAAAAACCAATGATAAATGTTATAAGGTTATCTCATGTCCCATTTTTTGTTATACTTAGACTTTTGGACTAATTTACATCAAAATGTGCATGGAGAAGAAATTAATTTAGGTAAATGCTATACCCGCATGTAGTGCCAATTGAATAACTCAATATAGGTGTTCACACCAATTTAATGTTGGTTTAAAAATCTGAGTAGTGCAATCTTGAGACGAAAGTAATACAGCTAAGAAACCTTATTAATGAGCTAACAGCACATTTCGTGTTTTAAGAGCTTCAAACAATTTTCAAAAGCAAAAAACTCCTTTTTGTTTTAAATTTAATAACAGAGATATTGTTCCTTTTCTACTTGTAAGGGCGCATAGGTTTATTTTCGTTTGCTCAACAACACATTTTTCTACTGTTTAATCAAAATATCTGTATGTCTTCCTGTAATGAGACTATTGTAAATTTGGTCAGATTCTGATCACCAAAAGGAAAGTTTTTCAAAAGTTTGTATTTTCTGGTGTAAATCACCAAATTTAAAATTGAAATTTCGTTTCGCTGCTTAATATATTTTTAGTCCCTTTCTTAATGGTTTTTTATAAAAATAAAACCTATTTTAGATAAGCATAAAGACCCTAATAAGATTCTTATATGCTACACTGGTATGCCTTAAGCATTCCTGCATAAACAACACCCTTAAGTGAAGTAACGTGTTTCATACCCATTTTAAGCACATAATGAAAAGCTCAAAAACTATCGCCAATATTCTATTTACAATTTAAAATACTATTTATGTATTCATCCAAAGATGTTAATTAACTCACATTAAATTTCATTACATGATCAAAAATGAGCAACAAATATTTGTAGCAATTTACAACGTCATCAAAGCCAACAATTACTCCGCCAAAGAAAGATATATAATGTTAATTATAAAATATTGACTCTGACATAACTGATAGAAGCTACAGAACAGTAGTTTGGAACAGCAGTAATATAATAAAGCATTTCATGAAAAATTAATTTATTAAGGACACATATGCCTGCATCAATAGTGGCACTATACAATTAATTATATGACATGTAACACACTTGCAATAATGTTTGTAATGTGACATTGGAAACCTAAACGAATAATTAAAACAAATTATAACAAAAGCATACAAATATTGCTACAAACATCTATAAAAATTATAGCATCCAGAGTTTGGTTTACCAGAATGAACAACAACTCATTGCTTTTCATGACATTCTAACTATTACAAAAATGGTATGCTCCATCTAAATTTGAAATTACAAAACTAAAATAAGAAATATAGTTTTAATAGTGAAAAGCACTGTAAAAGTTACTTGTTATTGCTTGTATTATTTAATGCATGTATAAAAAACTTAAAAGTGTAGAAACTACATGGACTTAAAAATATACACAACTTACTCATCAAACGTTGTACCTACTTGAGTTCCTAGTCTCCATCAACACTTGTAACCAAAAACTCATGAGCAACCTCTTGTGCTCCAATTCGCCAGCAAGGTTAAATGCCTATAAAAATAATTACATGTATATGAAGAGGTAAAGACGTATTTATAATGTTATTATTATTGCTATTATTATTATTATTATTAATTTTTTTATTACAGTAACTATGGGATATGACCAATAT
Source organism: Amphimedon queenslandica (assembly GCF_000090795.2). NCBI lineage: Eukaryota > Metazoa > Porifera > Demospongiae > Haplosclerida > Niphatidae > Amphimedon > Amphimedon queenslandica. The sequence goes on from NW_003546948.1 coordinate 26,658, forward strand.
GATTAACTGTGTTTAGTATCTTTACCCATGTAGTTGAGTTTTCAAAAAAATTATTGAAAAGGAATAGTGAAGACATAGGAGTGACTAGGGCTTCAGCTATTAGTAAAGTAAATTAAAATAAAGTTAACATATATTAAGTTAGTAATTTTGTTTTTTAAGTCCAACAGTTTCTACAGAACCAATGCTTTGCCTTTGGAGCTTTAGTATTCCCGACACATTTTAAATGGTACGATTTACAAGGCAGACTTTGATCAGTATCAAGATCAGTAGAACAGGTAGCATAATAACAGGAGTCTTGCATTTCTAATGTTAAGATAGTTTTGGACAAGGCACCATGCATCAAAAGTGAAATATTTCATTTGATTTATACAGACATTTTCATAATCATTTCTAGACGTCACTCTTAGGCCTGAGGATATTATTCCTAAAAATGTCCCCATTATTTCATTCCCTTATTCTCAATATATTTGCCTATTATTCCTATTATTATTCCCAAAAAATAAGCTTCAAAAAATAACTAATTACAAAATAATTCAAATTCAACGTTCATTGTATTGTAACATTAAAGATGCTTCGATATAGTCTTGTAAAGCACACTCCTGTGTGTCTTTGAAGTTGCTAGACAAGATTGAAAAGACTCGCTCTGCTTCTGCTGATGATGGTAGAATTAGTAGAACTTTCCGTACTGCCATTGCCCAGTTTGGTAACTCATTGCAGTGATTTCTCCACCATACAAAGGGTTTACACATGTCGAAACATCAGCAGCTACAGATAAGTACAATGGCAACTCTGATTTCATAGATAAAAGTAAGTCATCATTTCGTAGAAAAGGGAATGACTTTAATAAATCTATGTTAGAGGCTTCTGGCTGAATTTCAACTATTTTGTGAGGTGTAAATAATCTTGCTGCCTTATAAGCTGCTAATGTTTCACCCAGTTCACCATAAAATTTACTGGAAAAGTAGTCAAATCCTGGTTGTACACAACTTATAGCATATTGTTTCCACTGGGTGGGAATATGAGATGGTTGACCAGTACAATATTTATGAATGATGGCATCCGTATTTGGAAAGTGACATACTCGAATAAAATTGAAAATAGCCTCAATTAGTTCATAGCACTGTAATACAAGTGTCCCATTCCCTTCCAGATCATAAGTAGCCTGCAAAAATTGTTTGCCGGCATCTACTACTACAGCCATTTCCAATTGAAGTAAAATATTTTTAGTTGGGTCTTGTAATATAGACAGCATTTTTGATCGAGTAGCTGGTCCTAGATCACTATAAGTATGAAGAAAGGGAAGTATGTCACCATGTAATTCTAGTAGCTGATTGACAACTTCCCAACGACTCCACCACCTAGTTTTAGAAAAAGTCTTAACAGCTTTACCAGTTTGGGTACGCCAAGCAAGTTTAGCTTTTGGGCTATGGGAGAATAATGTAATCCAGGCTGTTACAAACTCATCCAAAGTAGGTGTTTTAAATTTTTCACCAACATGGTCAATTGTATGTGAGAAGCAGCCAACATCAAAGACTTCAGGATACAACACTTTAATAGTAGACATGGCTACATTATGCACCAAAGCCCTGTCATGTATTGATCCCACAAGTGCTTTACTTCCAACATGGTAATCAGCTTGAAGCACAGATATCAACTCCCTAGCAATCTCTTCACCGGTAAGTGACTTTGCTAGCAGTTGCATACGTGTAAGTCGGTGTGTAACTTCCCATTCATCTCCAATAAATCGAAGTATAATCACCAGTGCTTCCCCAATGCGCGTTGTGCCATCAAAGATAACTGAAACCTCCCTTTCCTCAATCTCTTGGGAGATTTTGATGACTTGTTTATGAATGAACGGAACGAAATCACTAAGTACTCTGCGTCCAGCAAGTCGAAGACCATGTTCTTCCAATATGTCACGAAACAAGTCCACTTTGTTTAAAGGTACACCAGCCTTTACAAAAGTTTTAACAACCTTTATCCGGTATACCTGCAAATCATTAGATAGTGTTTCACCAGCCAAGTGCTCTTCTTGATTGTAAGTATCAAATGCTTGAGCAATATCGATCTCTTCCTTATTCCTCCCTTGCAACTTCTCTTTACCCAGTTTATGCTTGTTAGATTTGACATGAAGTTTGACAACTGTTGCTTTGAGTCCAAGTTCTTCTCTACATCCATTGCAAAATAGTTTCCCTCCTGAAACTGTTCAATTTTCATTTGGAAACTCCTTCACTCTTTGATAGAGAGACACAGACTTTGGGTTGTGAGTAGTTTTAGAAGATTTCCGTTTCTTTTGTCCAATTGGAGGAGTATTACGTTTCAGCTGGCGTTGTCTAGCAAGATCAGAGGGAGTTGCAGCTCTCAAAATACTGAGTAATGGCACCTGCTCCTGCTCTGTTAAATCTTCTGACTCATCTAACTCTTCTTCATGCTCAACTACTTCCAACTGTTCTAAAGACTCAGCTATGACACCAATTACTCTACTCTACTAACACGTGGTGGGCGTGGCAACGGATTTTAACCCTATTATTCCAGACTTATTCTTTATTCTTTAGTCTTCCTATTATTTTTTTTATTCCGGGAATAATATCCGCAGGCCTAGTCACTCTACTTTTTCTTCTTCAATTAAATGACACTCATTTATTACTCGTTCTACATCAATTTGATAGACAAACCAACCTAACATTGGTATAAATTAATAAGTGCTGATACTCTGATTTTTGTGGATACCTTTGCTTTTTCCCATTCTGATTTTTTTGCGAAAGCAACAATTATAGGAGTTTTTGTTAGTCTTGTTTTTCTCCTTCACAGTCCTATGACACTTAGACAAGCGCCTTTGCGCATTTCTCTATTTCTCATAGTGGGTGGTATTTTAATTGATTCGTGGGATAGATTATCTATGTACTTACAAAAATAAAATGGCATCAAACCACATACCCAAGCAGTGTCTGCAGCTGGATTTTGTCTTTTAATCTGTTCCCTGTCTTGCTTCCTTTAAAGAGTCATTTATGGCCAAGCACATAAGATTAGTGTTAAAGACAACTGGAGCGATTTTCTAGTTTAAAAGTTTTCAGTGTTGATAGAAGTTGAAGGAAGATAAAGTCTAAAGAACTTTGCAGAAATTTGAATTGGGGCCTAATCTCCAGAAAACCTCCAGCTACATTACAGTCCACTTTAAAGGTACCAGGAGAATTGCTCAGTGAAGAAGAGCTCATCTAAGCCATTTATAAGGCTGTAAAACATAAGATAAAAGAGTTATAAGTGTTTGAAAATTATAAAAACAGCCACAATTATGAAAAACGAACGTCAATCCTATATTAGTACAGTACTAGTTCCAGTACCTTTATATTTTATAACTAAAGTATGGCACTAGTTCCAGTGCCCTTCAGACTTAATAATTACAGTACAAAACTAGTTCCAGTACTATTTACTATATACATTTACAGTACAATTCTAGTTGCAGTACTCTTTAGTTTTTATAATTACATATGGTAATAGTTCCAGTACCCACTGCAAAAAATGATTATGATACACTGTAAGTACAGGTTCTGTAATAGCTCTAGTATAACAAATTACAATTAAAGAATTTATTAAAGTTGGCTATAGTATTGATAACAGTTTTGATGATTAAATGTACGTCTTTTTTTTCAGAACAGAACTTTCCTTTCTAAATTAGAGTTGATCAATCTTTTACGCTTCCCCTCAGTGACTTCACCACCATATGAGAATGAAAACACTACTAAAGCTGAAGAAGCAGGAGTTGTGAGTATTTGAAATGCCACAACAGAGAGCATGGGAAATCCATGTCTCTTTTGCATCCACTAATCAAAGATCGAATGCTATTTTGCTTTTACTTAGTCTTCCCTTAAAATATGCATGGAGCTCCTTTTATTTTGGGATGTCTCATGTCTTGTGCATCTTGATCATTTTCCTGTTCTTTAATCAAAAAGCTGACTACTGAGGTGCTTTAACCTTGTTACAAGTGGTTCATCACCTTCTGTGTACACTACTTTCACTGAAGCAAACTCTGGAAAAGGTTCATTGTCATTATTCTGACCTTTGTCAGAAGTCTTACGCATTTGTTCTAGAATAAATCTTGTGAATGCAGAGAGTTGCATGTCATTACGGAGAAGGTATGAAAGATTGAGAAATTTTGCTACAGCATATAGATGGTCAAGTGTGTGAAAAGTGGGGTTTAAAACAAATTGAAGAAACTGATCCTTTAAATTTAAAAGCATGCTGTCTGAAATTCTACAGACACCAGATTTCTTCATCTAGGAATGAGAAGTATAATTTCTAAATTATAAAATGCATGATATACCTACTTCCTTTAAATATAACTCAAGCTTTTTAAGGATTGGAAGAACTATGGCTATTGTTGTCATTTTTTCTGCACTAGCAATGTTAGTGTGATGAGCGAATGGCTTTAATAAATCAAGTATTAATTCTAGCTGTTTCCATTGTCCTACAGAAAGGCATTGCCAGTCAAGATCATCTGTTTCACAAATACATAACATTTCAGTTCTAGGAGCCTAGACGGCATCTAAAACGCTAAATCCCAGCCAGTTGGACAATTACTGATAAGCTTTTTCTTTGCTTTCTTTATTAACATTTCTGTTGCTTCACAAGATTTTGGAAATTACAGGCTTTGTTACATGTTGCTTTAGTTGCTTTAAAAGAGGGAGTGATTTCAAACACTTTTTATGCTAGTTGTGAAGTATGAATGAAGCAACTGACTCAATTCCTGCCAACAAATGCAACAGTGTGTTCACATTCCGCCTTTTGCAGTTTTAGATCTCAGTAGTTGCAGTACTGCTTTCCTCCTCTTCATCAATAATTTTACCATAATCACCACCTAAGTCATCTTCAACCTTACATGTACTTTTATAAACACCTTCCTTGTCTTCCTCACTATCAGCATTTTCTCTGAACACTGAAATCATGTTAGTGGCATTATCTCTTATGATTTGGAATATCTTCTGCTGGGTGTATCCAACTGTCTGCTAAAAGCCAAAGCTAAATGCTCACCTGTGTGTGGTGATGGGAACCTTTTTACAGCTATCGTTATATGATGTTGGTTGTTACGTTTGGTGTAAAAGTGAGCTCTTACTCCCTAAAATGCATCTGATATACAAGGCTTTGTCCATATATCAGCACAAAGAGAAACGTGTCGTGCATTTTCTATCATTGCCTTCAGCTTCTTAAATTTATAAACTTCCTTCACATGTATATACACACAGCAACCTCCGTGAATGTCGTTTTCAATAATTATACTGCAGCTTATTACGATGCATGTACTAACCCAGTTACATGCATCTGTAGTCTTGTCCTTAAGCTGAGGGCACATATCAGAAAGTGTTATGGCTATTGCCTGATACTCATTGGGTGTTGGACGTGGACACATTCCATAAATAACAGCAGATTCTCTCAACAATATCAATTTCAGGTTCCCTTTTATACTTCCTCCTTAGTTCCATCCTGGATTCTAAGTGTATAGACCTTCCAGAAGCATGAATGGCACTTGTTTCCTCATAAATAATAAATGAGCTAGTCAACCAGAGGTTAATTTACCATGCCTACTGGTTGGGAAACTAGCAAAGCGCGATGTGCTGCAGCTCTTAGTGATGGGCAGTACTAAATTTTTCCATTCAACTTCAATACCGAGTTATTCAGCCTTAAATGTTGATGGTACTGAGTACCTGTAGCATGAAATAGCCTGCACGTAGCCACTTTTAATTAATGACTCAATTTGATGAAAAAACTTAACTGATTGTTAATAATCACTAACAGTTATAATGGCTAATGAATATTTAATGGGTGTGTCTTCCGGAACCAAAACCTCTGTCGGTATTACTTCGGGATTCGGTACCGGCAAATTTAGCACAGCAACAGTGAAACCAGATACTTTGGAACTGATACCGGCCATCAGTAGCAGCAGTACATGAACGAGCAATGGGTGAGTACTACAAGAAGTTAGATGCTGTAGCACAAGAGATACATACCTTGCCTTGATGCTAATTTCATAGATGACATGACCACGTGGCCTCAAGTAGCCTGAATATGGCCATATATTTTGCTACTTCATTGAAAGGCTTGGGGTTTATAGAAGGAACCAGTTATTGAACTGGAAAAGTCTGCAAGCTTACAACTATTACTTTAGTGTACATGTCAGAACAGTCAGCATTTGGCCCCCTTAATACTGCTGTATATTGAAGGCATGTGTCACCCATGTTAGAACTCACCTGACAAAGCACTAAAGCATGAGTTGGCTTAAAATATTTATTGTGGAGAACTCATCATTGTTCATTGTAACACTATGGCAGTGTAAGTTGTAATTATAATTATGATGATAATCATGTCTTTTTTCATTCACGTAGCCTAGGTGAAGAATGCTCTCACTCTGCAGTAATTCTTTTTGAAGTAGATGCCGCTGTCAAAAATGGCTTTACATTCAAGTTTTAGCTACTGGAATCAATGTTTCAGTTAATAAGGCACTTAATGTCTTTGCCACGTACTGCATTTATTATTTTACTAGCATGAACGAGCAGTAATCATAGTCAACAAGTTTTGAAAGAAATGTTTGTTGAAGAGTGAAGTGTCTGTTAAGACTGATGAGACCAACTGAATCAGAAATTTCCCAATTTCTTCATGGCTTCTAGAAATAAGTCCTGATGCTGCAGTCTTGAGTTAATGCCACAGAGGATACGTTTCTCATTCTTCTTCCATCTCTGTTACTAACACCAGTATTCCGCCAACTATTTTCTCTTAGTACAATGCAAAGTATAAAAATCTAAGCAAAGACAATCTCTGAAAAGAATGCAACAGTTTTTAACAAAGAGCTACTAATAAGGAATAATGAATCAGCTTTTCTTTAATTCTACTCAACTTCAGGGTCAATTATTTCCATAGCATGAACATCGGTGGGGTTATCTAACAGCTTTAAAGATTTGTGCTATTTGTAAAACATCAGTAGCTAAACCATCAAGATCTATTCTAATAAAAATCCTTTGTAAAGGTACAGTTCCTAATACTGAACCTGTTCAGTGGGGTAGAAAGCAAGACAGAAAGGCATTGGCTGCATACATGGAGGTATCTCATGCTAAACATGATTTACTGGAAGAGTCAAAGTGTGGCTTATTTATAAGCTCTGTAGCTCCTCATGTAAGTGCATTTGCTGATGTTATCGTTTTGTACATGCTGTGGGCCTGGTGTGTCGGAAAGTAAGTTTCCTTGTAGCATCAAGGACAAGTTACCAGTTTGTGCTTCCTGTATTGTCAAAGTTGATGGGCAACTTCATTTATCTCGGGGAAAAAAATTACTACTACCAGGTTCAAGGGTAGATGTGCACATTTGATTGTTTGAACAGCGATTTTGTGTCCTGGACACCTGTTGACACATACATAAAAAGAATTTTTTGTGATGCCAAATTTGTGTTAGTCATGGTACCAAACTGCATGCTTTCTTTGGTAATGTGATTCTACATTTTCAGAATGCGCTGTTAATAATGGTAAGGATGACTATTTCTGTTTATGTCGTAAGGAAGAATCAGGCAAAATGATAGCATGTGAAAGCATACAATGTAACATTGGATCGTAGCATTATCAGTGTCTTAACATTCCACACCCTTTCGAACTAACAGATGATGAATCATGGTTTTTTCCTCATAGTGGAAGAAAAACTCACGCTCAATATAATCATATATTGAACTTAAAAAAGCATTTAATAACAACAATGTTTCACAAGAATTTTAAAAAAATTTGTTAATGCCCCACAACTTATTAATATTTGCATGCTCGTTATCTCACTTACGTTTCAGCAACTTCACAGAAGTAGGACCTTGTAAAATTTTATATTTTTTTGTATTCATTCAATTACTCATTCCACATGAATCTGTAACGTTAACAATTGCTTTGAAAACTACTTTTTGTGATAATTGTGGTATATCCCTTGTGAAAGCAGGTATTTCTAACGTTGCACCACAAAAAGCAATGTCTTCGCCTATTTTAAAGCCTCTTTCAGCAAATAATGTCTCCAGGTTCAACGTGTTGAAGAAAGCCACCCCTTTGTGTGATGACCTTATTAGATAATTCCCTCTAGCATTTAAGATACTGTCTATCTGGAAATTTTTAATGGGATTTTAATTCAACTGCATTAGAATTAAGCAAAACATTAGATTACCCATTTAATTACATGCCACATTCAACAATACTAAATTAGTAAAAATAAAATCACAGCACAATTTTAAAACTCATAGTTGTACGATACTAATTTCCTGATCTACAGTACTTCCACATGGTATAATAGAAATTAATAACTTTTGTGCCTTTGTAATTAAAGTATGTCAGACTCTTTGCTCTAAGGTAAGTGTTTATTTCAAAACAGTCAATAATTGCAATGCATTGATGATAGAGATGTTTGAAAGCTGTTGGCAAATTTTCCTTTTTTATTTTGGATGACTGTTTAATTAGGAAACGCAAACGAAAGTATGCCACTACCAGCCACTTCTGAACGATTCTACCTGCTGTAGTGGTAAAACAAAATGAAAGTGTAAAGGAGTCCAAGATGAAGCTGTACCAAAAACAAAAGAAATTCATCTTTTAGTTAAAGTAAAAATGATGGATCCCCATGTGGAGCAAGAAAGTGATACAATTACAGAGACTTTCCATGTTTGGAAAGTGGTAAAGAACTTGGTGTTCTCATCATCTTCAGAAATGAAGTCCATATTCATAGTTTTGCCATGCAACTTCATCTTCAAAACCTCATTTTAATGCAAAAATTTAATCTAGACTAGTTCCATATGATTCAGTCTGTTGCTCCAAGTGCACTACGGAACGACCAGTATCACGCATTTTCCATCAATTCCTCATCTGGTTTACCAGAGGTACTAGTGTCTCCATTGTAGCAAGTTCCTTTACAGATAAAGACCTAAGTCTTTCATAGTTTCTATTTTGTTCACAGCTGTTGCAAAGTCGTCATCAATTCTTTCAATATTATGCATTAGTGCCCCTCTTTTTTTACCTTCTATTACATTTTCTTTTAAAATTTTCTCCTGTTCTTCCTCTTGATAAATCCATTGAGCAATCACTTCTTGAACGTGCTTACAAAATTCTATGGTCTCTTTTTCTTTCTTTCCCTTCTCTTCTCATTACCTTTGGACATTTCTTCTTTCTCTAATCTCTTTTTATATCCTTCCAGAGACTTGCCTCTTTCAAATAATAGCTGCTTGGAAACTGCAAAATTAGGCTGATCTACATGTACCTGTGTTACTTAAATGGCTGTATTGCTACGTCAAATTATCCAGTTCACACTGCCTTGATCTTTCGCAGGCACTTTTTGATATATCTGGCAACTTTGATAAGTCATAGTCTCAGTGAGTAGACATGTCATTATGGTTTTCCTGTTGTAATAACATTGCCAATGAAGCAAGGTGAATTACTTCACCTCATACATGATATGAAATGGTCATCACATATTTCTGCAATGAGATGTTGGTTGCCACAAGTCTTTTGCAACTGTAGCCTCCCACCTGCTACATCTTTCCATGTTCATTAATAGAAACTTGGTACAACCAATGGCACAACAATTACTCACCATTCCTCTTCCAGTACTCCGCAACGAGCTTGGCTCTGAGCTCTCAACCAGTAGTTTACACTCAAAGATTTAGATATGACTACTGCAGTACATTGCGGTGCTTTCCCACCAGTAGGCATCGGAAATTAAGTAACGGTAGACAAGTTTATTTATTATTCATGAGAAAATAAGCTTCCACCCAAGCATGAGGAAAGTCTATAATTTGGTAATGTGCAAGGTGTTGGCAGTCGCTTTTCATTACTAGGACGTAAGAAAGTTTTAGGGCATATTATGAATTAAATTTAATTAACCATTAATATGTTATTTAACTAGTGGCTAAATAAATTTATATGGACTATCTTCTCGTGGCTTTGTGGTTACTTGTAATAACAGTGGGGGTGGCGACAGCAATTAATTAAAATGGAGAAGTGGTACTGTTACAGCCCTTTACACTATACTTTGATCATAGTAGATGATTCCTTGGACACAGGTGGGAAGCAGGCCGGCCGGCCACTCCCAAAAACCCCACCTATTATTTATTTTTTAGGTAATTTTCAAAAACAATGTTGTCCAGTGAGCTATCTTGCACGAAAGCATATTCAAATATACGTTGGAAGACAGTGTGGCTGAGAATTGGAGAAAAATGTATCTTAGATCAATTGCCAATCAACTGCATTGGATATTGGCACTGTTTCAAGAACTATGAAACAGTTTGAATTAAGTGGAGATGTGACAAAGGTTTTTTAATCAGAAAGTAGGCCTTATTTGAGGACTCTTAATTGCTCTCGTGAATTCTTCATACTTCATTTTATTGCAGAGTAACTAAGCCTATATCTTAAAGGAGCACGTACACGAAAGTGCATGCATGCTATGGCTTCATGTGCGCAAGAATACAGACCAATAAAGGGTGGGGTATTGCGAGCCATGTGATACAATGGATTCTGGATCTTCAATTGTAAGTGTCTCCACAGTGACTCGTTTTCATACACATACTGAAGGATTTCTGGCATTATGATGCTCAGCACCAAGCCTGAAGTCCAGCAATATTTCTTCGTAGATGAACTTTGACAGTCGCCATTTTGTAAATCTCACGTGAGCTAAAACACTACGTCGTCTTGATTATTTGGTCTAAAAATCAAGATGACGCGCTTCCGTGTCTGTGCTCCTTTAATGAATTGTCACATTACTAAAAGAGTGGCTGGATTGCAAGTATCAACAGTAACCGTATGTCGCCTCTTGAGACGATATGCGTACACAAAAAAGACTATTAAATAAGTATGTAGCCAAAGATCAAGAGCTCAAAGAGCAGCCTTTAATACAAATATGTTGCTGTATGGAAGTTGCAAAATGGTGTTGTTGGATGAAACAGGCAGTGCAGGCATTTGTTGAGAAAAATGGATATGCACTGAAAGAAGAGAGGGCAGTGAAACATACAAATATGTCTAGAGGGAAGACATTTAATGTCATATTAGTTATTTGAGTTGAATGGGCACTGACTTCATTTCTAACTGAAGGTACCGTTACAGCCATTACATTTTTAGACTTCATTTGTGACGTTCTTTTATCAATGCTGCATATATTTGGTGGTAGTGTAACTCATTCAATGATAATAATGGACAATCTATTAGTTCATTGTGAAACTACAGTTACATTATTAAATGAATCAGGCACTGTAGTACAATACCTCCCAACATACAGTCCTGACCTAAGTCTATTTAAAGAAGAATTTAGTTACAATGAATGCTATTTAAAATTGCATGAGGACATATTGGAAGCCACTGATGACCCAATAACAATAATAAAGGCAGCTATAGCAAGCATTACTAAAGTAATGTGCAGACAATGGATTACCCACTCTGGATATGATGTATAGGTTTTGTTTCACATGATTACTGTCAATTTCAAATGATCAAAACATTATAAACAATGACTAAACTGATAATCAAATTTATTAATAATTTATTGTAATCATACAATGCAATCTTAATCATTTAACAATTTTGACAATAATAACATTCTTTATTAATGAACATGAACTTTTATTAATCATAACAGTGACATAGTATAGTCAAAATCAAACATACTACAGTTGCTGAATATCAGACAGTATTTTCTTTTGCAGGTCATGATACTGCTCTTGAGTGAAACATGTTTCATCAGAAGACTATGCCACTTTTCAAGTTAATCCGTACATGAAGAGCGAAGCTTAATTTTATTTTTGCAAGGAGAAAATGATGAATTTGATGATACATTTTTATTACTTTTACTCTTCTTACTTGAAAAAAAGGCTTGTCAGGAGGATCATCAATAGAATTGTGTTTCTTAAGATAGATCATGTGTGCCCATGCATGCAACTGTTCAATGCTATATGTGCCAGTATGTTTCTCAGACAAGCAATCTCATTAACTTCACTCCTTGTCTGTAACAAAAGGTCACTCTTAGATTGCACAGATGAAACCTTATTATTACTGCATCTGCTACAGTGATGCTTAGCTGGTGGTTCTTCTGATTGTTTTACAACTTCCTTTTCACTTAGCAAATACCATAACATAATTTTTTTCCTTTTTTTGCTTTCCCAGTACATATTCTTTAGGTCTTCACATGCCTTTAGCAACATTCCCACATTGAATGTATCTCAATTGATATGAGACAATATCTGAACTAGGACATTTCTCCTGAATGGTTTCTTTCAATTTGCTGACCTGATGAAACTGATGTTTAACATTTTAAAAGTTATGAACAGTATAGCAGTGGCGGATCCAGAAATGGAGAAGGGGGGTTCAAATGGCGCGCAAAGCACAAATTTTTTGGCGAAACCTTTTTGCATGGCCATATGACGTGTTTTTCACGTATATGCCTATATTACACGTGCGGGCGGCAATTATTATTATTACACTATTATTATTATGTAATAATGACATGAGCATAATTGCTAATAATTGGTTTAATCATCTCTCAACATGAAGGACAAGGCCATTCTCCTGGAATGTAACTTCGTAAAGTCCTCTACAAGTTGTTTCAGCTTCATTGGAGTCGTTAAATTGTTACAGCAATCACGATTGACCTTCACAATGGCAAGACTACTGAGCTTAGTGTCAGACATGGTGGAGCGACAAGCAGTTTTCAAAAGATTAAGCTGGCTGAAACTTCTCTCACTTTCACAGGATGTTATAGGGAGAGCTAAAGCTATCCTAAGAAGAGTATGTAGATTTGAAAACTGGAAAGAGCTACATGATTTAAGAGCATCTACATATTTATTGGGTGGGTCTTCTCCACTGTGTTTCCATTTGGCTCTCCATGTGTTGAATTCTGTCTCAATCATGACAGGGTGAGGTAGATGTGCTTCATAAAACTGAACAGTATGAATGAGATCATTTGGAAGATTCTCTTCATCAACAGATTTTATGCAATCACTTGGTAATAGCTTCATAATACCCAGAACAGTCTTGCTAGATTTTCAACAAATCTGCTTTCCAACTCTGAAACAATATGCGACAGAAACTCATCATATAGTGTGATTCTATAGAAGTCCTCCGGAGATGAACAAGGAGGATTATTACGATGTATTTGTCTTCCAGTGACTTGTGGTTTAGTAAGCTGATATCCTTCTCTGTGAAGTGTCACTCCCATTTTAGTAGCAGAAGCAAATATCTTCTTAAACTCTAATCCTCACTGTTGGCGTAGTGACTTAAAAGTAGAGACAACAGAGGTGATAGCATTGTATGCATAGATGACATCTATTGCCTGCATCTGGAGTTTTTCTGTCAAATCTTTAAGAAGAGTCATGACTTGAAGAATATGAAATGAAACTAAGAAAGAAGGTGACTGAAGCTGGAAAAGGAATCCATTTGCTCTGGTAACTGTCTCCCCATCCCAGCCCCAATCAGTTCCTAGGTCAGTGTGTAGCCTGGGGTGAGCCATGGCATCAAGTGATGAATGTATAGCTTCATGAAGAAGCTCCATGAATATTGTGTAGGACTCTATACGCTCCACCCAACGTGTTATGCAAGAATCTATCAGCTTATTAGCTCTAGACTCTGAACTACTCTTCACCTCAACAGCTTTATCCAGTAGCCTCTGCCTCTTTGCCGAATAGCTAAAGAATCTGGCAATTTCTCCAATGCATGATTCAGCACTTTTAAAAGCTAAGATGGAGCAAGATGATACTAACGCTAAGTTCAATCGATGAGCAGCACAATGAAAATACATAGCCAATGGGGCTTCCTTCTGAATGATGGTTTTGCACCCAGACTTGGCTCCAGACATGTTAGATGCTCCATCATAGCACTGACCACATATGTTGGCTACTGGTAAATCATGTGAGTGAAGCCATTGGAGAATAGCCTGTGATTCTTTCAACCCCTATAAAATCAACAAAGACCTCTTAATACCATCTTCAGTGAAGTATCTCAGAACAATGGACAGTTCTTCTTTGTTGGCAGCATCAGTGACTTCATCTGCAATGACTGAGTAAAAATGAGCCCTTTTCACCTCATCTAGGATCTCCTTTTGAATCTTCTGGCCAACAGCACTGATTAGCTCATTTTGAATGGTTTTCGAGGTGTATTTTGCATATTTAGGAGCACTGACCAAGTGATTTGCTAAAATGGGATCTGTTTCAGCTCTAAATCTAATAATCTCAACAAAGATACCATCATTGCCACAATCTTTATCTAATACCCAATTAACATTATCATTTCGGTGCCCTCGAAAAGGTAAGCCCTGCTTTCCACATAATATCACTATTTTCAACAGTGACTCTATGACTTTTCTGTTTCTTTCTATGATACGGTGGGCTTCACAGTCTAAAGGAGTGTTGACTCCCTCTGATGGATTATTATACAATCGTAAGAACTCATTCATTTTAGCCATGGAAGACTGATGGTAGTCATTCCTAGCATGAGCATTAGCCTTGTTAGACTTAGTAATCTATGCTTTGAATGGTGCAGTAACAAATTGGTGATGAGACTGACGACAGACTTCATCTGGAGCAAAGAAAACACAGGCACGACAGAACACTCCATCAACATGGTGACTGTAATCAAGCTATGGAAACTTCTTCATCCATGTTGGTTGAAAGTGGCGATTGCAACCAGTAGACTGTCGTGTACGTGGATAGGGTAATGGATTGAAATCAGGCTCTCTCTTCAGTATGCAAAAAATATAGTCTCTGGAAATATTGCTAGTACGAATATTTCTATGAGTTTCAAGGAGTTAACCTATGTCACGCATTAACACCCTATCATCAGGTAAACCTAGATAATTAAATCTAATTGAATTCAAGGAATACTATTCTCTTGCATTCATCTGTAGGATCAAAATTTGTGTCTTTGATCAATGCATCACTAGTGCTAGTATTATAAGAGACTATAGCAGAGCTAGCATCAGTGCATGGTCCTGATGCAGTGGCCTCTTCACTATAATCAATTTGTTCTGACTGAGAGATTGACTGAGTCTGCATTTCAGTTTCAGACTGTATGCATACATAATTATTACATTCATTTATCATTTTTATTGCACCTAGTCTATTTCTTTTAGAAAAGAAGCTTGTAGTTGAAGTAGTTGACTTCCTCTTAGACATGATAAAGCTGGCTTGTTATCAGGTGTAGACCATGAACCACAGACATGTGTAACCACAAACATGTGTGCTATAATAGCTAGGCGGTGCATGCAGCTATGCATATGATAAAAGCAAGTTCCAACCCACAAGTTTGAGTTTTAACCAGTAAGCAACTGAGGTAAGGAAAGTACTGGCCGGAATGGCTGCTTGCTTGACTCAACCTGAGAAGATCATAGACCCACTTGCTAGCTAAGTTATTTCAACACAATCAGATGTCTCTCTTCAAAGATTAGAGGTGATAACTGTGCATATTTTTACATAAAAATCATTTAAAAGCATTAAAAATTTTTCATTTCCCAAGGGGGGAACCCATGGAACCCCCCTAGATCCACCACTGTATAATTGCTTTTCTTCTTTGCATTCATGACTTTTACAGTATAATAAAAGGAGCTGAAGCTGTTTATGATTTCTGAAACTAGCATAGCATATTTTACTACCATTATACTAAAAGTATGAACAAAGTAGTAATTAGACTGTATATACTGTGTATACCAACCTGAACTAAAGGTGTCTGTCCTAAAATGTTATCAATGATAAGAGTTGCTCTAGGCGTAGTTGTTTGGGAAGTAGCAGTTGATGTGGTCATACTAGCAGCAACTAAAAGCGTGAGGGAGGAGATAGCAGTTCTTTAAAACTGACACCACAGCCAAAATTGCTTGCCATGTTTTCAATTCATCTTAGATTGTGAGGGTGTGGCTTAATTTGATTGCATGGCTACAGAACAGATTTACATGTTATGATTGCTTCCAAATCTTGTACAAAGGGCTGACTTCTTGACTATAGTAACTTTTTGCAGGAGCCCATAAAGTGCAATACTCCCACGCAATTAATTAAAATTGCTTATGCCTCTTATCATAATGTTGTTACTATTTTCAGTGAAACAAAAGTTGTGTAGTAAAATGGTTACCAGTGTGAAGATTAGAAAATGTTAGTGTTTACCACTGGAAATGCTATGCCAGGAGCAGAATGCTTGAAAGAACTTGAAAGCATAAGTATGTTACCATGAAATCATAGCTACTTTAAAGTAGAACCATCTCTCCATCAATTACAGCAAGTCTTGGTAGTATACAGGAGATCTCCAGCAGAATTAGAGCTACAG
>NW_003546949.1:0-4980 GCF_000090795.2 Amphimedon queenslandica
GCCAATATCTTCAATTTAAAATCCTCATCACTGATAACTGCCAATATGGAAACGTATGACTGGACAAGTAATCTCAAACTATATGTCAACCACTCTTATTACTACAATGCAAGCATCCAATATGATTCATACCAGTATTATTACTATGAACTGCAACATTGTTTTGATGAAACTATTGGGGCTGGTCCAATTGAAACAGCAGTATACATCGAAACACTTGGTATTAACAAAACAGTAACAGTGAATGCTAGTGCTACGTGTGCTTCTGACTATCATTTAGTTGATGGGAAATGCATTTTTAATAACTGCAGCAATGTACTGGTACATATTTGTAACAGCAATACTCTTGAATACAAACTTTATTATATCTATGATAACTATGTATATAATGACTATACAGACACTTTAACAGTCCCTGCAGAGAAGTGTGCATATTGCTATGGTGAATTATGCTGTTACGATAGTAGTGCAGACCAATGTTTATCAATTTGTACAAATGATACTGGAGTACCCATCAACAACTTAACTTGCATTGACTGTACAGAACCATCCAAATATGGTATCATATTGTTTATTGTACTAGAGCTAATACCAATGACACTCATGGTAATGGTAATAATAATATTCAACATACAACTAACTAATGGATCAATAAATGGTGTGGTATTCTATTGTCAGTTAATAGCAATCATTCTGTCTCTAAATGGCCTCAACAGCACTAGCCAGTCTATTGAAGATTCATTTAATTTTGTTTTCACAATAATACGACACTTAAGTGCCATATCGTGCTATATCTTTAATTTAGACTTCACTCCATTTCTATTTAATCAGATTCCATTATGTATATCACCTAATACGTCACCATTAGGAGCAATTTCCTTTTGGTATGTGATAGGATTCTATCCATTGCTCCTCCTTCTCTTACTTTATGTTTAGATGACATTGTATGATAAAGGTTTCAAGTGTATAGTGTTGGTTACTAGACCATTTTATCGTTGCATGGCTCGTTTCTGGAGTATGACTGGCATTGAACCATCTTTTACTCATTCTATAGCATCAATATATATACTCTACTTCACTCAACTGACTGCCACTTCCTTTAAAATATTGAGTTTCTATGATATAAATAATGACACTACCTTCTACTATGATAGAAATCAAGGTTTTTTTCAAGAGTGGCATGGCTTTGCTGGTTTCATTGCTATTATAGTTTTATTGTTTTTGATAATCCTACCAACACTTTGTATATTGTTTTATCCATTCAAATGGTTTCAAAAGTTATTGGATTGTTTACATTTAAGGAAACCACTACTGATATCACTGGGTGATGTGTTCCCTGGTCCTTATAAAAAAAGAACTGAGAATACTTATGATTACCGTTTCATGGCTGGACTATACCTACTGGCAAGAATAATCATTTTATTTTATTATTGGCTACCAGTGGTACTACGAGGCTGTACTCCCAATGGCTACATTTTCTTGTTTTGCTTTATTAGCAATAGTAGTTCTAATATTTCGTCCATTTTACAGAAACATACATAACTTTACTGAATTCTTTACTTTGGCTGAGACTGGCATACTCAGTATTCTACTAATTATTTATGTGGACTTGACTATACTTCTTGGTAGTGTGCTGGGCTGCAATATTTTAATTTTTGGAATAATTATACCAATTTATATGATTTATAATCTATGCAAAATCATAAAAGCTTGTCATTACTATCACAAGAAAAGAGCTCCTGTGATTCTTATTGAACAAGAACATGAAGAGGATGTCTTACCATTAGAGGATAATTGGGTTGCTGATCGTATGGAGAATCCACAACAATACAATGAACGTCATGTTCCTGTTATACCTGATGATCCACTACAAGAGAATAAACAACCAGTTATTACTACAGCTCTTGAAGAATTGAAAAGACCACTGCTTGAATCTTAATATTCAAAAATAAAAATTTACTGCAATAATTAATTGTGTTTTTTCCATTAAACAGCTGTTTTATTGTCTTTATGCTGCATTTTTGTTAGTAAAATATTTTCTCAGAGTTAATATAGTACAACGAAAGTACACAAGCAAATCAAAAAGGGTCTTGCATTGTAGCTGTAAGCCACATAAACTTTCTACACAACATATAAGTACTGGTATATGTAGATCTGTATCTGAAAAAATATAAAAATTAACCTTTTCAATTTTGGTAATATCTGTCCTTTGGCCCAATTTTGAAGCAACTTAAAATTCATAAAAATCCAACTGTGATCATAATCAGGTCAAATTTTCAGAATTAATATAGCAATTTTAATATAACCAAACAGTACAATTCTTTATACATATTCAGAATTTATGATTCCCATTGCAATAAAACACAGCTGACATGTTAATGGCTGTAACCATTTATGGCAATACTCACATTTGAGTGTCGACAATAATAATAATACTACTCATTAATGCTGTCTGTCACTATTCTGTGGATCAGTTATGAGAGCTACCATACATCAGGTCAGTTATTATGCAATATGAACACTAGTCTCTATGAACACATGATCCAACTAATGTGATACTGTACAAAGGTAAACATGATTAAAACCATATCATGGGTTGAGTTTTGGCTTGTTGAATGAAGAACTTATAGTCTATAATAACAACATGTGAAATTACAATAGTTAGACAATAAGAATACTAGTTCTGTAATACATGTATAGTATCTAAGCATACAATTAACCTATTAATGCATCACATGCCATTACTAAATTATGGTCAAAACTATCCCAGTCAGATACAAAATTGTACTTCAGTCTGTGCTGCTACTCCTGCACTAATTCCATCAACTAGTGATTCATCCAATAGTGTTATTGCTCTAAGTGTGCTAGTGGGTATATTGTGTGGTTTACTAACAATAAAAAGTAACTGTTATTGTCTTTACTATAGAAGGAAACTTAAGTATTAAATAACCATTAGGTTATAAATATACCATGTATTATACATGTACATGTATTTATGCTATATAATATCACAGATGTACTATAAACTTACAGTAGACATGATGATCATATTTGCTTCGCATTGAGAGGTGTTTTGTCAGTTTAGGAGTCTTCATAAGAATAGACACAAGCTTCTCCTGGGGTGATGTTATCAAGATTAACTGCTAATAGATACTTTGTTTCATTATAATAATTCAACGGGCCACCAAAACCAGCAGTATAATAATTAATTAATAGGAATGTTTTATCATAATTATACCAACACTAATAATACTTGAGTTTACATAAATGCCTGAAAAGAGATGCAGTATCTTTTTATTGTAATACTGCACACCATGCAGGAGTATAGCAAAAGTACATGTTTTTCTTTGCATGCATCACATTAAAAAACACTGCATGTGAGATTAGTCAAGCAAAACACCCTGCTGAAATTATAAATTTTATTGGGACAAGCAAAAATACCATTTGTACAGTCAAGTATAGTAGGTAGTCTCTATACTAGTAGCTTTAATAGAGCTACAAATCATTTGACATAATAGATTAATAAAAAAAAGCTAAATATAGTATCGCATCACATGATCTCTAGTGGATATAATCCATACATAGCTACAACTGACTCTTTACAAAGAGCCATAGCATAAATTACTAGCTTTTAAATTTGTACCTCAAGAGAAATAATGCGAGCTAAAGTAGCTTATGTCTCTCTCCTTTCTCTTGTTCTAGTATATTCTGCTGCTGGTTTGGAGTGTAGGATCTATGTCAGTTCATCTGATGGTATCAACAATACCTCTTGTTGGACTGGAGGACTTCAAACACCTTGTGCTACTATTGATCTAGCTATACAAGGAACTGCTACTCTACAATACAACTGTTCATCCGGTATCCTTATCAACCTGTCTCCTGGTACATATACACTAGACACTACTAGTCTACTAGAGCAACAGCTACTGAGGAATAATGTGAGTATTATTGGTATGAGGGATGGTAATAGATATGAAGAGGTTAGTATCACGTGTCTACATGTTTCCTCTTCTTCATATAACTGGTTGAGGTATATTGTATTTCATTGTGTTAGTCTTTATAATTGTAACAATGTTCCTGTTACATGTGCCAAACCATCCTTTGATCTTACTACACACAATCAAGTAGCAAAAGAGATTTGCAATAATCTGACTCTGAATGTTGAATTCATAAATCTTAGTGTACTATGCTACGACTATGATTATGCCTATCAATGCCAATACCCTAATCATTGCAAATGTGACTATCCACGGTTTAATGTCTCTGTCACCGACAACTGTAACATGAAAATATATGAATGGAATAATCCTTTACACATATGTGTAAACCACTCTTGCTGCAATGTAAGCATTCAACAACAAAAACACTATGATTGTGATTCAAATCAATACATGGATTCTTGGTATTACTACTATGAATTGCAATATTTTTTTGATAATATTATTGGGGCTGGTCCAATTATAACGACAGTATATACCGAAACACTTGGTATAATCAGCATTAATAAAACAGTAACAGTGAATGTCACTGCTACATGCGACTCTGAGTATCAATTGGCTAATGGGGAATGTACCGTGACACTGCAGACTTCTAAGACTTGTAACAACTATAGCCTTAAGTACATCCTTCCCTTTACTTATTATAGTCTTGAGTACATCCTTCCGTTTTCGTATTATAATGAAACTTATTACAAAGAATGTCTATTTTGCTATAATGAATGCTGCTATGATAAAAGTACAGATCAATGTTTATCAATTTGTACAAATGATACTGGAGTACCCATTAACAACTTAACCTGCATTGACTGTACAGAACCATCCAAATATGGTATCATATTGTTTATTGTACTAGAGCTAATACCAATGACACTCATGGTATTAATAATAATAATATTCAATATACAACTAACTAATGGATCAATAAATGGTGTGGTATTCTATTGTCAAGTGATAGCAATCATTGTGTCTATAAATGGCCTCA
>NW_003546949.1:5543-8059 GCF_000090795.2 Amphimedon queenslandica
CATTCAAATGGTTTCAAAAGTTATTGGGTTGTTTACATCTAAGGAAACCACTACTGATATCACTGGGTGATGTATTTACTGGTCCTTATAAGAATGGAACTGAGAATACTTATGATTACCGTTTCATGGCTGGACTGTACCTACTGGCAAGAATAATCATTTTATTTCAGTTTATTATTGGCCACCAGTGGTACTACGAGGCTGCGCTCCCAATGGCTACATTTTCTTGTTTTGCTTTTTTAGCAGTAGTAGCTCTAATATTTCGTCCATTTTACAGAAACATACATAACTTTACTGAATTCTTTACTTTGGCTGTGACTGGCACACTCAGCATTCTACTAATTATGTTTGTGGACTTCACTGTACTTTTTGGCACTGTACTTTTTGGTACTGTGCTAGGCTTCAATATTTTTGTCTTTGGAATAATTATACCGATTTATATAATTTATAAATTATGCAAAATCATAAAAGCTTGTCGTTACTATCACAAGAAGAGAGTCCCTGTGATTCCAGCAGAAGGAGAGTATGAAGAGGACACTGTGGATGATTGGGTTGCTGATCGTATGGAGAATCCACAAGAATACGAAGAACAACATGTTCCTGTTATACCTGATGATCGGCTAGCAGAATTGAGAAGCCCATTACTTGATATACAAAACTAACTAAAATTGATGCATAACTGTTAAGTGTGTATTATTAGTTACATTTATATCTGCACATATTTAATAAACTTCAATACTACATGTACATGTAAGTGTGTCCATTATTGTTAGTGCCCTTTGTACAAGAGTGGCTATACTTGCATTTGCTACAATATTTGTGTGCTTTGATTAAAATTAATTGTTAAATTAATCAATATGCATCATTAAAATCTGGCGCTATTGCTTAATGCCTAAAACTTATGCTGTAGTAAAGATTATATCTGAAGCATGAAATACTTCATGTAAAAGTGTAACTAATAGACAAAAAAGGATGAGTGAGTTCATAATAGCCAACAGTAGTGTGTAAGTGAGAATTAACAAACAAGAGAACATTCTATGAGACAATGATTTACTGAGTTGTGAATTATAACAGAAACTTAAGATGCAAATCCAAGGACTACAATAATCATCAAAATAGTGCAATCACATCAAACATGATCTCGAGTAATAAAGGGATGGTTAATACATACCCCTTGATTATACACATTGGGTAAGGTCCATGTGAACAACACGTGGTAGTTAGAAATTACATGTACATGATACTCATTATTCACAACCTCTAATTACCATCATAACATCTTCTGCCACACTATACACTGTCATCAGTGAGGTTCAAACACAGATTATTAGTAAGGTCACATCTTCACACTCCCAACCACTAAAACATGGTGTCGTAATGAAAGGTCACACCCATTATATCTCACCTTATCTGCCAACTTTCTTGTCTGTTGGTAGTTAAACTTGCATCTTGGTCCTGGTCCTGGAATGTCTAAAAATAAAATTGCAATATACACATATCTTTTAAAATAACTTTTAAACATTATTGAATCCACTACCAATCAAAATTGGACTTCAAACAGTTGCTTGCCAAAGTCCCTGTACTATACATGGTCATGGGTCAAATTTTGCCAAAATTGAAAAGAAGAGAATTCTCCATTTTTATAATTTTCCCTATTGCATATACATGTTTTTATGTTGTGTAGAAAGTTTGAGCTCATTTTGATCAAAATTGCATTTTTAATGAATTTTAAAGTTGCTAAAAAAATTGACAACTTACCCTTTACTATAGTACAGGATATTTCATTAAAAATTTGATTACTTTGACTTATGAGAAAAATTAGCGAACAAAATAAACACAAAGAAATTTATAAATCACAATGTACCTTGTTACTATCATGGGTCTTCCCAAGCTGCTAGTTGATCCTTGCTGACTCATAAGTTAATAAAACACTAATAATCTCCAGAACCTATACAAGTATACGGGTGTGGTCATTAAGCCCTGTCCACAAAAAATATTGCTGCATACCTTTGGAGGAATGATTAGATCAGGACAAGGCCATGAGATTAGGTTTAAGTTAACGAGTAATACTCCCTCTTCATATACAACCTAAAATAATAAATTGAACTTTAACCAAAAACATGAATTGTAAACTTAAAATTTGTAACTAAAAATTTGTTACGTACATGTAAAAATGTAATCACCTTGTGTTAGATACAAATGGGTTAATTTCTGTCTTCGCATGGACCGGCTGAATTAAACAAAAAATTTTTATGCTTATGGTGTAGTTGTAGATAAAAATTTCATGCCAAATACAATTTAGAACTGGTAAAAGTATTATTGATCTGCAAAAGTTACAATGCACATAATAACAAGTTTCATATAATTTAGTGCTAATTTTAATAACTGACCTTTATATATTAGTTTCTGTGCTTCAATACGAACTCTAAACTTTTCATGAGCAATAATTTTCAAGTCGCCAATGCTAGAGTAAACGACCATCACGCGGACGGATCAATATTGGGAGGGTAATATTT
>NW_003546949.1:35958-42476 GCF_000090795.2 Amphimedon queenslandica
TATCCAATTTTTTGCCATTTTGTGCACATTGTGATTTGCAAAAAATTTTACTATATTGAAAATTTTTTCAGTTTTTTGCTAAGACATGGTGAATGGCAGCATATCTTATTTTTAATATTTTGTAATAAGCTCTAAGCTTGGTCATTGTTTGTGACATGACTGAAAGAACCATGTGCACATGGAAGTACAGAGTTATAGCACAATTCTTTTGCCTGGACAAAAAAATTGTGACAGCACATGCCTGTAGAGTCTTCCAACTAGTCCCAAGTACTAATAAATTCTTTTTAAATATAGATCTAATACAATAGAATTTTAATGAGCTTATATGAGATCATGATGGATTGTTTTAATGTAAAAGAACCATGCACCAAGACACATCAACTGACTAAAGAATCTATCATAAAGTGCACTCTAATTATTTGTACTTATTGTAATTTTTATTTCTTTCATAAGTAAGCTAAGAATTTTGCTAATGTGGGCTTATGTCATCTATCTGGTATGACTATAATTATTGTATTAATATGTAATGTGCACCTCCATTTGTTACATTTGTGTTGCATCTTTTTTGAGTGAGTTAGAAGTTATTGGGACACTATCAAATTTTGTTTAAGTCAGTAGACTCTACATTGTGTTCATATTACACCTATTGGTGGCAGGTGAGATTTATAGCAGAAGTATTATGTACATGTACGTCTATTATTTAGGAATAAACCTTGAATAAAATTTTATGCTCCTAAATCGTAATATTAATTTAATTTTTTTTATTTTTAGCACATCACTGATACCAACTGACAGTGGATCAGGCTACAGACACTCAAAGGCAAGACTGGGAAGGAAGCATGTTAGACCTTGGAAATGG
This sequence comes from Amphimedon queenslandica, assembly GCF_000090795.2. Classification (NCBI taxonomy): domain Eukaryota; kingdom Metazoa; phylum Porifera; class Demospongiae; order Haplosclerida; family Niphatidae; genus Amphimedon; species Amphimedon queenslandica. The sequence continues at coordinate 36,818 of NW_003546949.1, forward strand.
ATGCCATTCACAATTCAACCAGAGAAGTAAATCATAAAAGTGTAGTATCTTTTGACCTCAAATTTTCATTTTGTTTGGATTTATTTTTGTGGCTTTTACAAATTTTTGTTAAATTTTAGTGAAATTAATTTAGTATTTTTTAGCCTTGCACAAAATAAATGCCATGCCAAATAAACATTTGCAGTTAAGGGCACATTAATGCATGTAAAATGAACTGTCTTTTGTTCAAACTTGCAACGTACGTGTACTTGTAGTAGGACAAATAATTTTCTCGCGGCTTTTAATGATAAATTGTCATCTTAGATATTTAGCTATTATATGCTAATTGTTAATTTAGGATGAGCGTATTGTATCATTGGCGTTGGACTACCGAAAAGGGAAAAGATTATCCTTTTGTTCATTTCAACAAGAAACTTCCCATTCCAACATACACTGATGAGGAATGCACCGTAAATCATGCCAATAATAATAATTATTACTTTATTCTAGTTACGTGTACATGTACATTTATTCAAGCAAGGACAAAGCTTTAAGAATGATATTTGTTATACTGAATTTGTGAATCTTTTAATATATCAGTATATAGATTTTTATTGTTGATTACCTATAGATACACAATGAATATTGATGTTTAATTGTGCATGTAGTGTTTTATTTGTACACAATATGACTACACGCATGGTAACATCAGATTTTTTTATATAATAATGATTATTTTTAGCTAATTAAGTGAGTGTAAATAAGCATCATGCATTATTACCAAAAAACTATTCTCAGTTGTTCCTTATTTATTTCTATTTTTATTGCCTTCGTATAGTATTTAGTATAAATACATGTATGTATTTCAGTGTAATATTTTGTTTTATAATTACACTGTACATTGAATTGGATATAGTTTACTCTTTAATTACTTAGTGCCAATATTTGTTTTTATAAGCTTTTTGCATAGTGATATGGTTCCTGTTGGCCTCCTGTATATTAAGGACTTTGTTTGGTATTGTTTGGTATTGGCAAAAATCCCTGTACTATAGTACAAGGTGTTTGGCTCAATTTTTGAGTAACTTGATAGTTTACTGACAAGAAGCTACTGTATATGAGCACTATGCCATAATCCTATGGGAAACCCTGTGTATGACTCTGACACTAATGCTACATGTACATGTATATTTCTATCAAATCAAGTATTGACTGAGAATGATGATACAACATCTTATCATTTACCATCTTTCAGGACTGAATCCCTAACTGATGATTTGTATTAACTGACTCAGTTTATTATACAATAATTTGAAAGCCATGTATGTGCATGCATTTTTGTGTCCTGCTACTTATTTTTTTCCTAAATCAACATGAAGTCATAATTATTTTGTGTTTTGCTTTAGTTTCAAATTTTATTTTTAGTTACTAATTATAATATTCTGTCATGTTCTGTAGTTAGTTTTTCTACGTAATATTGTGCAGTAAATTAAACTTGTAAATTAATCATTTTTGTTGTAGGAGCTGAATTCTATTTTGCAGTGGCCTACTAACAAACCCAAGCTGTATTGTCATTAGTTACTGTAAGTATTCATTCATAAGATCTATTTTTAGTTATTGATTTATCCCTGTCATTTCAGGTGGTTCCTCTGAAGGTTAATCCATAGCTGCTCATACACTACCATCATTTTATCAGTTCCTACTTGTACATGCAACAAGTTACTTGCTGCTATAGGATATGCTGTAGACACACAACTGTCCAACATGTTAATTATTACAAGTGCATGGAATGAGGAATAAACTCACTGGTAATGTTCCTCCTTTAAATTAATTTTGAACTAAGTGTTTCATTTATTTGTATTATCTTTTGTTGACTGTAGAGTTTACAAAGCTATAGCCAGGGTCAGTACAAGTAGTAAATTATTCATCCAATGGATCAATGCTTGGAAAAGTGAGTATGTGTCACTGTATTGGTGATTTCTATTTCTTTATATTAGCCTGCTAACTGATTCACTCACTCGCTTAGCTAATTCTTAGTGTTTCTCTTTTCTCTAATTCACTCTTTTATTTTATGCTTTCTTGTTATTATCCTCACTTTGTCCCTCATCATTGTGAATTTAACATACATGTACTGCATACATTCTCAAATATAAGCATAGCTGTCTTGGTTTAAGTTAGCGGAAATAGAAACCTATAACTTAAATTATTAAAGATCAAAGCTTGTTGCATGAATAAGAAATGCTAACCCTTGTTTCTATTGTGGAATATATCATATTTCTGAAACATAAGGTGCATCATTTATTATCAATTACTGATTGATCTATCATTTATCTCTTTTTTATCCCCTAGCTCTTTCTCTTCCCGGATTTCATGCTGCAAAACACATTGGGGAGTATTTGTTTGTCTAAAGTCGTTGTAACCTATCTTTCCAACGAGCTATAGTGTTCTAAATTTATCCTTTTGAACAATAATATTTTAGAGATTTTTATGATAATATAAATAGATAATCGAGTCCTCCTCTTTAAATAGGGGAGGGGCTAGGGCACATTTCTAGTTTTCGAGTTTCGCCTCTTTTCAACGCTTTTCAACATGATTGATTTGTGTCAATGGAGAGCTAGAATAGGGTCTTGGAATTGTTGCAATTGTTCGCAATCCCGGGATTGTGTTGGTAGTAGAGCTGGACTTAGTAATACGATTTCATCTACGCTAGGGAAAGCTCCTAAGCTAACTTTGTCTATTTTTTGTGTCCCTCTCCTCCTCTTCATATCAGGAGATGTGGAGCTTAACCCTGGACCCACTCTTACAGGTAAAGTGTTCTTCATTATTAATAGTACTCATACATCATTATAGATAAACCAACAAAAGATGAGTTGGTTGAGTTACTGAGTAGCTCAAAGTTTGCTGCTGGTACTTGGGAACAATTTGCCTGCTACCTTCTTAATGTGTCACATGATGTCATTACTGGAATCAGAGAGACGGAAAAAGTAGGGGACACAGTGTGGAATGCTGTAGCTCAACGTTGTCTTGATAATAATCCTGATATAACTTGGAGAAAGGTCATTGATGCTTTGCTGGATGCTAATGAAGTGACTGTTGCTCGTATTGTCTTAGATGATCATTCAGGTAATAGTTTAGTTTAAAATAGGATGATTTTAGTGTAACATTTCTTCATTGTAGATAAGAGTTCTAGTAAAAATCTCTACGGAAAAATAAAGCAGGTACTAAGAATTCATTACTCAAAATTAATGGAAAGCACTGAAAATTGCCTTTTAGAAGTAGCCAGTCAGTTGTACAGCAAAAATTTGATTACTAAAGAAGTTATGCACTCACCAACTTTTGGAAAAATTGAGATAGGTTTTTCGGCAATGATTTCAATATACCAAGGGGATGCAAAAAAGATGATGGAGGTGTGTTCCCTTTTTATAGAGTGTCTATCAACTGCAGGAGGTCCAGCTCAAGAAGAGGCAATGGCACTAGCTAGAGACTGGGAGAATGAAGTGTTTAAAGATCATCAAGTATCATTCACTCTTACTGAGGCGGTCTTAGAATTTATTCCGAAAGAAGTACAACTTAGCTCTAACGATAATTTAGCAATTGACCTTCGAAACCTACACAAGAAATATGCAAAGCTGATTACTGATATTATTACATATTATGCATCCAGTGGAAAACATGATGCAATTGTTATTGCTCGATGGGTTCAAGCCACTTTTGATGAAACTGGTTTAGCATGTGAGAATGTAACTGTTGATGAAATATTTAATCAAATGCAGCCACATCATAGTTTTATTGACATTGAAGCAATAAATGATCTCATAGAAGATTATCCAATTGATGATACAGCTTTACAGGTTAGGTTTGATAAATATAATGATGACGTTAATAAACTCATCGATTCTGTAAAACTCGATGACATGGTTACAACTATTGGAGCAGCAATCATTGGAGAAAGTACCAAAGTTGATCCTAAAATTATTCTGAAACTGTCCAGAAAATGGGATACAAAAACCATTGGCCACCTTCGCAAGCTAATGAAATATTTATTCGATGAAGAAGCAAAATGTGTTACCATAAAGAAGTTTTTACAAGGATCGATTTGTATTGAATTTTTGGCTTCTTCAAACAGATCAGTCAAATTTCTCATTGTGAAATCACAAGCTAAATTAAACTTTTTACATCTTCTTGGTATATTTCAACTAATGATTGACAATCAAACTATTGTTGACAGAGACAAAGATGTTAGTTTTATGTTTGAAGAATCACTTCTAGAGTCCATTGCAAGCATCGAAAGCAATCTAGAATATCACAAATTATCATTACTTCTAATAGAACTTAAAATAGAACTAAATTACCAGAACACTAATGGTAAGAATGCACTGATGCTAACTAGTGAAGGTGGACACATTGAAGTATTTGAATCATTGCTACTAAATGGTGCTGATCCTTTTGTACAACTACGAGCAAATAAAGGATGCATTGGATTGAACAGTTTAGCATGCACTGCTCTCTCTGAACATATATACAAATCAATTGGAGGAGAGAAAATTATGCCACAAGATGGCATCTCAGTTGAAGACATGTTAGATATGGCTGTTAAAGAAAGAGGTGTATGTAGCTCTTCGTATGATTCATTCATATGTGCTATTAAAAATAATTTAAAAGAAAGATTTCGATTGCTGGAAAATTGTTTACATGCATTGAATAGTAACTTCATTGATACTGCTACCTATATTTTGACCAGTGAATCTTTGGTTAGAAACGCAAGACAAAACTTTCCCTTTTATATCAAAGAAGATGCTACTTGTGAAAATGTTAATCAACTGTTGCAGTTGCTCCAGCCTCATTACTCGTGTTTGAACATCAACCTACTCACAATACCGTGTACTATTACAGAACCTATCAAGGAACAGGTAGAAGATTACAATGCTAACTTGAAGATATTCAAAGACACCACTAGCCTACTGGAGCTTGCAATGATTACCAAAGGTATGCAAGTGCAATATCCTGATGGTGCTGTCTGCTGTTCAAAATTAATTCTAAAACTTAACAAACCTTGGTGCTCAAGGACAATAACTGAATTGAATAAAGCAGAAATCTTTTACTTCCAAGATATTGCATTTTATCTAACACTTCAGGATATACATTGTGGTACCTCCAGCCTTACATGCATGTATTTATTACCTCAATCATATACAGATACATTAGTAAAAGCACCTTTGGAACAAAGGTTATTGTTACGTAAGATTGGTGTATTTGAGGTAATTGTTAATGATATTGTTATCATGAAGGAAGAGGAAGATAAATCTTTTACATTTGAGGCTGCATTACAGGAAGCTTATCAAAATAACAATGCCAAAGTTTTGTTTTTCTTATCTGAACTAAACATTAGTTTGCCTCTGCAAAATGATAACACTAAACTTATGATTGCTTGCATGAGAGGAGACTTTGTGACAGTTCAACTCTTACTTGATAAGAATCCAAATGTTAATGCTCAAAAAGATGATGGACAGACTCCTTTAATGTGTGCTAGTTCCAATGGACATCTTCAGATTGTTGAAGTCTTACTTAGTAAACACCCAGATATTAACATTCAAAATAATGATGGATTGACTGCTTTAATTTTTGCTAGTCGTTATGGATATCATAAAGTTGTTAAACTCTTACTGAGTAAAGATCCAGATAT
>NW_003546950.1:0-13761 GCF_000090795.2 Amphimedon queenslandica
TTATCAGTGACCATTATATCACAGTTACACTCATTAATGAGGTACTTTACAATATCTATGTGTTTAACAGCACAATGAAGAACAGTCTGACTATTAGTATCATGATATTGTTCGTCCATTATATGACCATTGATGTTCATGACCATACACTTCAAGACATCAAGTAACCCTTGACTAGCTACATAATGAAGAAAAGGGACACCATCTTTATCAGTGACCATTATATCATAGTTACACTCATTAATGAGGTACTTTACAACATCTATGTGTTCAACAGCACTAAACTGACCATTACTGTAAGTAGTCATTGGATAGTGATGAGTATTGATGAGGTACTTTATGACATCAAGTGATCCTTCACTAGCTGCATAATGTAGGATAGTATTTCCATCTTTATCAGGAGTCATTATATCACAGTTACACTCATTAATGAGGTACTTTACAACATCTATGTGTTCAACAGCACAATGAAGAACAGTCCAGCCATTAGTATCACGATATTGTTCATCCATTATATGACCATTGATGTTCATGACCATACACTTCAAGACATCAAGTAATCCTTCCCTAGCTACATAATGAAGAAAAGCGACACTATCTTTATCAGCGGCCATTATATCACAGTTATACTCATTAAGGAGGTACCTTACAACATTTACATGCATGTGTTTAACAGCAACATGAAGAACAGTCTGACCATTATTGTTAGTAGTCATTGGATTACAGTGATGAGTATTGATGAGGTACTTCATGACATCAAGTGATCCTTCACTAGCTGCAACATGTAGAATAGTATTTTCAAATTTATCAGGAGTCATTATATCACAGTTACACTCATTAATAAGGTAATTTAGAACATCTATGTGTTCAACAGCACAATGAAGAACAGTCTGACCATTAGTATCACGATAATGTTCATCCATTATATGACCATTGATGTTCATGACCATACACTTCAAGACATCAAGTAATCCTTCACTACTAGCTACATAATGAAGAAGAGGGACACCATCTTTATCAGGAGTCATTATATCACAGTTACACTCATTAATGAGGTACTTTACAATATCTATGTGTTCAACAGCATAATGAAGAACAGTCCGACCATTAGTATCACGATATTTTTTATCCATTATATGACCATTGATGTTCATGACCATACACTTCAAGACATCAAGTAATCCTTCACTAGCTACATAATGAAGAACAGGGATACTGCCGTATACAGATGTAGTACCCATCATTGGATCACAGGCTTCACAGCCATACTCTTTAATAAGATATTCAACTATATCAACGTGATTACCTTTAGCAGCAGTATAAAGACAGGATTCATCATTATAGTAGTATATGTGTGGATTAAAGTGATACTTAGTGACGAGATCTCTTGTAACATCTAACCAGCCATTCCTTATAGAATAATGAAGCATGTAACGCTCATCCCGGTGAAGTAAAGGCGGATTTACAATATGACATTAGGCCAGCGTACCGTCAATTTTTAATCAAAAGCGTGGGCGATTTGACCTTTGACGCATGCTTTCCGCTGGAATAGAACCAGATTCTATTCCAGCGTCAACGTAACGTCAGGACTAGCGTAATATTGTAAATCCGCCTTAAATCAGGATCCTGTAAATGTAGCAGCCGAACAGCTTCTTTATGATCAGCTCGTCCAATAAAAGCACTCCTACATTTTTTTCGAAGTGTCTTTCCTTCCATTATTTCTTTCAATCATAAATGAGAGGACAAGGAGCCAATGGCATGAGTGAGTTGTTTTATCTATGATGAGAGTGAGAGGAGAGCGGAGAGGAAAGAACTGCAAAATCGAATTTCAAAAGGTCAACCATTCGTGGGTACCGGTAGGACATACGGAAGCGTGGGCGTGGGCAAACCTCCATTCATTTGTATTGTTGCTAGGAGGGCTGGGATTTTTTGACCGATTTTGGAGTAAAAAACTGGGATTTTCTTGCTTTATTCTTGAATAACTCCAAGAGAATACAATTCATGCAAACAAAACTCACACACAATACTAACCAATGTTTATGCTTTTTATTAATATTTCTTGTTCAGTAAATCAATGCATGCGTTAGTAGCCGCGTCACTCTTAACTAGAAATACCATCTTTTCCCCCTCTGAGAGACTCATTTTATACTTGAGCTACGAATAAGTATAACCATTTTAAAGAGCTTGAAATCTCCTATGGAATGAGCTAACTTGCATATTGATACACTGAAGCTTGAGTGTTTTACGAACGATAAAGTGTTTCAAAAACAGGCGACTTTGTGTACCTCTAACTGGTTGCAAAATGGCTTTTTGGAGACAAAAACCTTGTTGCAGGTAGCTCTAAAAATTCTATGTGGAACAGGCTGTATATCAAAAGCAAGCGCTATCCTGGAGCAGCACAAATTTCCTTCGAAATCCTGCCAGAGCAACTTCACCAATGGAGGAGATGGGAAATCAATCAAAACACTGATGGTTGTCACGTGGTGACCCAACCCGCATTTCCTGTTGCTACGCCCCGTTTCCAATCCCTTTCATTTACTCTATTATCTATGATAATTATTTGTACTCTAGCCCCGCCCCACCCTGCATGTCTCCTGCTCCTTTATATGCACAATGCATTACTTTACAAGTTCTGTATTGCATTCCATTTACAATTACATTTACAGCAAATACACAGATATACTGTAATTAATTTTGATAAAAATATTAATTACATGTAAATTCACAGTATAATTCACATACATGTACATTATAATATTAAAGGTATCATTATCATTATCATTATTATCATTATTATTATTATTATTATTATTTACAGTATAGTCTCTGGTATGACTGCAGGTATTACAAACCCAACCTGCAGTGACCTATGACCTCCTCCTCCTCCTTCACTCTCCCTTCCCTCACTCCTGGAACATGAATCAACATTAATATCACTATCAGTCACTGGATCATCCACTGATCCATTAGTTATATTCTCTAACTCATTCACTTCAACCAATAAACCACCAACAGTATACTTCCTCTTCCTAGCTGAACCTCTTCTCACTATATCAGTTCATGGACTCACACTAGTAACACTCCCTGACTCATCTTGATTTGGTATGGATGCCCGTCGAGTGGCTCCGGTGACATTGATGTCATCATTCACTATTGTACATGTATGTGTATATGTACTATGTAGGTGTTGTCTGAATTAATGTTATTATTTCTTTGCCTCACAGTCTGTACTGAAAGGTCATTGCAAAGACTATGCCAAGCAGTGGCGTAGCTAGAATAAATAAAGAAAGAGGGCACAGTGGGGGCACTGACTAAAGCAATGCTCAAGAATACTCAATATAGTAAGCTCAGTTGAGTCAGTTGTAACTTGTATCTTTCATTCTCCTGCCTAGTTGCAGGGGCACAAGAAGCAGTTATGAGGGCACTTGCCCCCACAGGCCCCTATGTAGCTACGCCACTGATGCCAAGTCAGCCATTGGACAAGCTGTCCTCCATTTAAGTAAAGTTAATGAAGAAGCACATAATGCTGATCCAGAAATGTACTCACACGCTGTAAGAGAAGAGGAGAAGGGAGAGGAAGAGAGGGAGAGAGAGGGACAGGGAGGGAAATGGCAGAGAAGTTAGGCACACACACACCTACACATACACACACATACACAGTTGATCTATTTATTACATTTGTACACAATGAAGAGGTGTACTGCTAACACTCTCTCAATGTTAGTGCTAGTAACAATAGAACATCATTTACATGTAAGTAGTACACATATACAGTGCACAAACAAACCATTAACAAACGAAACACACTACATGTATAATAAACAGACAATAAAACACCGGCAGTAAGACAATAGAGTAGTTACATTGTACATGACATACTCTTATGAATGATTTTATTATAAGAATCAGCACAAAATAGACAAGTAAAAGAACTTTATTGTACACATTAATTGTTCATAATAATAATAATAGTCAGATATGGGAGAATAGTAATAATAGAAGTATTTGAAGATGCTAGTGCAGGCAACAAGTTTTGTGTTGTGTAGAAAGTGCAGATTCCAATTAAAATTGGATTTTTAACTATTTTTAAAAGTTGCTTCAAATCAGGGCAAATACCCTACTACAGTATAAGGTCTTGAGGGATCAAATCTTAATAAAATTGAAAAGGATGGAATCCTCCATTTTAATTTTTTTTTCCAAATGCATGTACATATATACTTATGTTTTGTAAAAAGTTTGAGGTGATTCTGATCAAAATTGGACTTTAAATTTTTTTAAAATTTGCTCTCAAACCAAACTAGGCCAAAGTCTCTGTACATCGTCAAAAGAGTTTATTTTTATTACATTTTCTGATTCATACATTCCTTAGTACCGGCATGTAGTAATTATACTCATAGATCTATAGACAGCTAGAATAACTCTTGGTCTCCCATATTTAGTCTGCATGTACAATGTACATGTATGTCTCCTGAAATCTCACATTTAACTGTACACTTTACAATGTACATGTATATATACTATATCCCAGTTGAGTTTGGGACAAAAAAACTGGAATAACTTTTTATTGGAATGTGGGATAAGGATGAAACTTTTACAGGTTCTTAGTCGCTAAAGTCCATCAAAATCTGTGAAACCTTGGGTCTCTCAACCCTTGGGAACACACAAAATGTACATGTTGGTGGGTGAAAATTTTACTGTATACAGCAACAATAGCATATGTATTATTGCATTTATGTGTATATGGTTGCCTCTTTATAATTATTATATTTTTGTAACTTTTAGGTTTTTAAAGAGGAAGAAGGAGCCGTTAAGGTTGATCTTAATTTATGAGGGGTGTGGTCCTATTAAACTTTATTGGACTATGATTGGACTATGGTACTCACTGACTCACGTACCCTTAAAGGAATGGGTGAATTTAAAGATACTGTAGGAGGTAAATATACTGAATTATACTGAAACGTATTGTCCTTAAGCATATTATACTGAACTAAATAAATTATCTTACTGAGTTATTTGAACTACATCATTTATTGTAGAGTGAATCCTACTTTGTAGCACTACCACATTACTAACAGTACAAGGTATTTTTAAAAAATCAGCCAATTTATTTAAATGATCATAACTTGAAAAAATTTAGTCGGAATCAACTCAAGCTTTTTACACAGCATAAGTACATCAATATGTATCAGAAAATGTAATGAAAATTGGGGGTGATTTCGGAACCATTTTTTGGAAAAAAACCATGGGCTATAGCCTTGGGTATTTTTCAGATTTTGGCTCATTTTTAAAAATGGCCATAACTTGAAAAATTGAAGTCGGAATCAACTCAAACTTTCTACACAGCATAAGTACATCAATATGTATCAGAAAATGTAATAAAAATTGGGGGTGATTTCGGAACCATTTTTTGGAAAAAACCATGGGCTATAGCCTTGGGTATTTTTCAGATTTTGGCTCATTTTTAAAAATGGCCGTAACTTGAAAAATTGAAGTCGGAATCACCTCAAACTTTCTACACAGCATAAGTACATCAATATGTATGCAGTCATTTAAATAAGTTTTGATTGCAACCACTCATTATAAATTTGTCATTAATGTGAGAAAATTGTATTCAGTATCCATGGGCATTATTATTGTACCATAGCATGCTGTGGCCTAAGCACTTCATTCTATCTTTTCTGATTTATGAAATTGCTTTATCAAGTTATAAATGAATTCTATATATGGCATAATTATAAATTTCATTCAGCGATCGTTGGTCTTGCGAGTATAGCTTATTTTGTGTTACTCTAAACGATAGTAATAGGGGAAGAACTATAAAAAGATAGTACTCTAAACTTTGTGTAAGATGTATTGAAATGATATTGATATGATCTTATGAATTAATGATAACAATGGGTTATAACCTTGTACATTTAACCTTTTAATTCAACTATAGTTGAATTAAAACAACTTATCCCACACTAAATGTAGAGCAATAACATGTTTTTAACTTTTTGATGCAGCCTATATATAGCCTTAAGTGGAACTGGTACCCTAAGAGAATTTTTAGTTGAGAAAATGACTGATGAAGCTCATGTTAAAATTCAGATTGAAGTAAGTTGCATCATAAATTTTTTACATGCTTTCTTTTTTTATGATGCCTATAAAAGCAGAAATAGAGGTTTCTATTTCATAGAATATGTAAGATAGAGGTTTCTCTCAGAAAATCTCTGTAATGTGTGTTCCAAGCCCATTCAATTAAAAGGAGTGCACTGACTAGTTCAAGTTGACTTCTCACCCCCGGGATATTACCATTGCATGACCCATATGCATGTAATATATGCACCTCTAATGATGTTTCTTTTTCTTTCCCACCTCTTTCTCTTCATTTCTCTCCTTCATATAGTCTCAGAATGATAATAGGTCTGATGACATTGCTGGTCAGTTAAAAATGTATATTTTATTAATAATTATAACAATATGTACATGTATGTGACTAGGTGTGGTGCCATTAAAGCCTATGGCTTCTGCTAATACCTCTTCAGACCATGAAAATTTAATAACAAATGAGGAACAAGTCACTAAATTATCTTCTGATGATGGTAAATCTATAGCAGCTAATTTTGGGATTCTGTTTTGTAATGTAGTGTGCTCTATTAAGGTTGGTTTACAATGCTACACTAGATAGGCCTGACATGCTGGAATAAAATTTGGTTCTATTTAAGCCAAAACCATGAGTCATTCACACTTTTGATTAAAAATTGATGTTACACCGGCCTAGCATAATATTGTAAACCAATTGTAAAGGTGAATTTACACTGCAAAATTAACATAAGGTAAAGCCATACATTAAGGAAGACAGGAAGTGCTGTATATATAAACTAATGGCAACCGTTTACATTACTTAAGATGATAAGAATAGAAATTATCTCGTTAATTTTGCAGTGTAAATCCACCTTTAGTAGCACTACCTAGTTTTAAACTTATACAGCTTAAACAATGTGCAGCTGCCAGGGGTGTATCTGGGAATTGGAGAAGAGGGGTGCTGAGGGCGAACGAAGCGCACCGCGATTTTGGCCACACCCATTTTTACGGCGGTAATTGTAAAACGGCCTTTTCCTGCATTTTCGTCAATTATGGGTGGGGCCAGGATCATTTCAAGCATACTGCTCGAGGGGTCCGCAACGAGACCCTCAAGTGTACCAGATTTAAAATCCTAAAAAATCCACTTGGATTTTTACCGGATTCTCCAGGATTTTTGGATTTTTTTTGGATTTCCTAGATTACTGGATTTTCAAGTATTTCATATGGATTTTCACTTGAATTATTGGATTTACTGATACTTATTTTGGATTTTTGGTAGGATAATTGGATTTTTGGATTTTTTATCTGGATTTTAGGCCTGGATAGTCCAAGTATGGGTGTGTAATAAGGTGTGTTCTGTTTTATTAATTTATTTTGACATAAATTATTGCTGTGTGCATGTACATGTATATACAATAATGGTCTAAATAAAGGCCTATTTGTGTTTTAATAGATCACAGATCTGTCAGAGTGCTGGACAACTTTTACCGGTACCTCGACTTTCACAGAGCCATGCTTTGTCTTCACTGAATGGTGGGATACAATCTTCATGATACCAGTTGCGCAACACCTTTCACATTGAACCATTTTACGCCCATCATCTTCCCTCTTGCACGATGGACAATAGTATATAACTATTTGGAAAAACGAGGTAGTTATGTGGTGTTTTGTTTGTGAGATGGGGAATAGTGTCATTTTTTTGTTACTGATACATTGAATAAGGTGTTGCCGCATTTCATTTTGTCGATAGACACAACTTTGAGGGTCTATACCATTGGCCAGGGCCGTCGCATTGGCAATGGCATAAAGACCACAGTCTGAGGAGCCACTTTGTTTTGTAACTGGAACACAGTTCACTTTTACTTGAATGAAGCCATTCTCAGCTAGGAGAAACGATAAAATTCGCTCGGAATTTTCTGGAAGTTTTGAGTACACTGAATCATAATAATTCAGGCAGCACTCTGAATCATTTTCAGATGGAATGGAACTGACAACTGCCCAATGGTTATTACTTACGTGCAACACTTGTATTAAATTTTTAACATTGTGTAGGTGTCTCGTGAGTTGATAGCAAGTGGACTGTAGGCCATTCAAGTGAGGAAAACTAGCTTTTAGTAAAAACTGTGCAGCCGATATGTGAACATCAGTGATTCTTCTTCCATTTGCAATATCCAATTTATCTTTTACTTTTAAAAGTAGTTTCTCAATCGTAACCCAAACATTCTGTGTTTCATTTGATTTAGGATCACCATCAATTATCATAGGGTTTGAGGCTGAACCAGAAGTTGATGCTTGACTGGGCATGAGAGAAGTCGAGGTGCATTTTTCACAAGCTGAGGCAATGTAGTTCATACACTCTGGAGTAACTTTAAATTCATTGGTTAGTGAAAGGAGGGCTGGTTTAAAACCTAGTTCTTTATCTTGAACTAGATTTTCGATGTACTCTACTGTTAATGTGAATTTGTAATCATCTATCGATATGTACATGCTTTCAGTTGTTGTCATGTGACATTGCCGTGATTTGGTATCAATAGTATACCATGTACATAGTAATTTGAAATTGTCACCAACTGGGGCATAGTTTGCTCTGTAGTTGACTTTTTTTCCTTTTGTGTCAAACTTTTGAAATTGTAACACTTTGCCTATTTTAGGTTCTGTACCATCGTAAAAGACACAGAAGTCACCTATTGCTACATGATTACTGATGAGTGGTTGATTTTCGACTCGATCTGACATTATTGTTGAAAGCTTGGTAGTCTCTTTGGATTCATTTGGCTGTTGTGATCGAACACGGAAGATTCTGTCACTGGACACCCTCTCTCCATCATTGAGTAGCCATACTGCTGTCTTTTTACGGATGAAGATACTCCTGCCTTCAACAATGACTGGTACAAAAAGGGAGTTGTTGGGATCTTTATCTGGTGTCATTATTTCATTCTGATACGTTGGAATTGCTACTGAAGGTATGTCTATGCTCACCATTTTGGCCATAGATTGCCCTTTTTTCAAAAGTTCATTATCAATAGCATTATTGGCATGAAGTTTTTCCAAATCACTGACAATGTCCTTTAAATCTTCAGCTTCATTAGGTTCATTTATGCCATTATGTTCAATTTCATATTCTTCTTTCTCATCATCGTCATCATCGTCATTCCAGGTGCTCATTATGCTACTAGGTTTAGGAGGAATTTCCCATTTGTTGACCCTTTTTAATTCATCTGCCATGCCAAGTTTTGAAACTGCTGACTTGGCTCTTTCCTCTGCTTCTTTTAGTGCAACAAATATATCTTCATCTGTCAAATTCCAGTCAGAAGGGCTTACTTTTCCATGTCCAGTTTTTTTCTTATGACCTTCAAGCCTTGCAAGATGAATACCATGACTTTCTCTTTCAGATTCAGATTCCAAATCTTCTTTGATAGCTAATTTATGTAACCTTTGGAGCATTCCAAGCATGGTAAAATTCACAATTGAAGAGAATGTGCCTTGCATGCTCCTTAATGATCGAAATATTTTCTCTGCACTTTGCGATCCCATTTGCCAGGGTGTGAAACATTCTGGTGCTTTATAAATATCCCTTATGGAAATGACATATGCCAGGAGAGAATGAGCATTTAACTCTACACATGTGTAGCAATTTGATGTGATAAAGTTATCCTTTATTGTAAATGCTCGATGTTGGTGAATCCATTCCCTCCAGTAACGGAGAAAGAAAACAGCATACCATATATCATTGATTCTTTTTTTAGGAGAAAAACTTTTGTCAAGGTAGCTGTTTACTGAAGCATCGACAATTTCAAGGTATACTTTGGTACCTACTGCATCAGGTATGTTTTCTAGGAGTGTAGATGCTCTCATAAAATGCTCAATAGCTGCAAAGTTTTGCTTGTCTCTAGAGTCTAAATCTCTCCTTCTCATCCCATGTTTCTCTTTCCCATATATGTTTGTAAGAATGTGTAGGTGAGCACTAGTAGCAATATAATCTCCCATAGGTAGTAATATTGACGGCTTTAGCAGTCTTGTTTTAAACTTGACTGCTACATGTACCATATCCTGTACACAAAAAAGTGCATACAAATTAGTACATAACCATTTTTTTATTGAAAGATTTCCTTGGAGTATTGGGAGAGGTGTGGTGTCATTATTTAGAGAAAGATTGGTGTTATTTGATATTAGATGTGTTGTAACACGCATAGCCCTCATCAGCCTTGAATCTCCATCAGCTGCAAAGCTGACGACACGTACTCCTCTGAGAGACAGCTCTTTGTTGATATATTTCCACCTCTGTAGTACATCAGTGGCTGAAAACTTGTTGTCACTCCCAATGCAGGCCAAACAGAAGGATGGAACACCCTCTTTCAGAGATTGCACCATGTATACATAAGCATATTTTGCTATAGTATGCTGCTGAAAATAACTCTCAATATCTTCGAATGTATTAACATTGAAGGAATTACGTAAAGGTAAGCCATCTCTATTAACTGGTAAAACAAAACCCACACATGTATTTGAAACTGCATCATACTCAACATTTTTAACGATTCTAGTAGCGTCCTCAGCCAGAGCAACCATAAATGGAGCTTTGTGTTTCACAAGATGCTGTAGTAGATCATCAAAGCGAAAATATCCTTCACGCAAAGGTACATATTCTCTGTAAATTACATTTTGGACTGTGCGAAGTGATGGCAATGCTTCTGGCATATTTCTATGTATAAAATCGTATGCCATTGAACCAGAATTTATGAGTAGCAAAGTGGAAAATTTTTTCAAAATTAGCGAATGTCTTCTTTGACGATCTTGTTTTCCAATATTTTTTTGAGCATTTTCCATGAGATGTTTTAATATTGGGGTTACGTTATCATTTTTTGCAGGTGTTACTTGAGAAGAAGTGGCTATTGAGGAAATAATTGAATGCAGTTTCTCATTCTGTTTTACTAAGTAAGCTATTTTATCTATTGGGTTGTAGTAATCAGTAATTTGATACTGTTCTGGATTAGCTCCTGCTATTTCTAATTTTCTGAGCTTTCGAGCAGTACGAGATTGGGACCAGTTTGAAGACTGTTTTTTAACCCCTCCTCTTAAAACAGAGGAGGGGCTAATTAAAAAACCTGGTTTGTTGAAGGTTTTTCTTGTTTGGATTGTAATGACTGCTCTGATGGCAACTGAGATGGCATTGTTAATAGTGAAGGAGAAGGGGAGTGAGAAAGAGGCGATGCTGTAGGAATCGGTTGAAGAGGAGACACCTGTAAGTTATCGATCACTGATTGATCTTGTAATACATGTTCATTCGTATACTCAGCTGCATGATAACTTTCAGTTGCTATTTCAGTATGAAACAACTCTAATGGTGGAGAGTCATCGTTGGACTGTGAACAGTGAGTAATCGGGAAGAGTGATTGTGATGTTGCTGGTAGTGATGATGGAGAATCATCACTGGACTGTAAACAATGAGTAATCGGGAAGAGCAATTGTGATGTTGCCTCTTCAGCTGTTGCTTCATTTGTGGATAATGTATTACCAGTAAGTGCCAAATGATGTCGGGAAAAGAAATGAGTTATTTCTGTTGCTGGTCTGGATTGGTCTTTTGGTGTTCTTAGGCACTTTCTTACGTGCTTTGACCAATTATTGATCATACGGTGACCTTTTGGCCCAATATTGACTGTATATGACTTTCCACATTTGCATGATATAGATGCTTCACAAATGGAAGAGTTTGATTTTGGCTCACTTACAGCTATACTGTAATCATCCCCCTCTGTCATAGTGTTAAGCTCTCCTTTATTATAATCTTTAACCCATTTCTGTACTTTGCATCTGATATCATTAGTGACTGTTTGTTTTGTTTCAGGTACTTGTGTCTGTGGAGCTTGTGATGATGTAGTCTCATCATGTACTAGTGATGATGCTTTGCGCTTCTTTGCTGGAGGGCCAGATATTGCTTGAACGGGTAATCGCTGGCCCTTAAAGGATGAAATGAACTTCTTGATAATAACACGGTGTCCTGGAGGAAATTTGAATGGCTCGGATATACATTTATTTCGTCGCATACAATGTAGCAGTTCATCCTTTCTCTCATCAATATATTTCTCAAGGTCAGTTATAGACTCATCATCCATCTCACATATAGCATCTGCTGTTTCATAACCTGCCTCTTCAAAACAGTTACAAATGTACTGAGGCAATTTTCTTTTCATTTGTTCCATGGCATTATCTTCTTCATATAGGTCACTATGGAGCACAGAAGTTGAGTTTTGGATTGTGTGAGTATACAGCTATTTTACCTGTTAATCTCTGCCATAGCTGCTAAAGATAGGTTGCTTGCTATCACTACAGCTAATTGAGTAATAGTATGTCAAGCTAAGTTTCAAACCTACATGTGGATAATTTGTAATAAGTTTGTGATTTGTCATTATTTGTCTCATTATTGATCTTACTCTAAATAATTTTGATATTATAGAGTCCAGAAATAGTATTCAACGGAGTGAAGTGAGGATGGTGAATTATCCTTGGAATTATCTATGCTAGATTTTTTAAAGTTGTTTTCATAACATGAACATTATTGGCTTTATCTTACCCTAGGTTTTTCAGACAAATTCAGTCTTTAGACCAAAATGCTGTTTCTGTTACCCTGCCAGTAACTTGAGATAAGATCAAGGATCAGGAAAGAAAGAGCAAATGAGAAGAAGGAATCGAGAGCAAGGAAGTTGGACTATCACAAAGACTTTAAAGTTTCAGTAGCTCTGCCTTTAGCATGAGCATGTGCACTACTACTAAATATAGCAGCTCAAACTGCTATATTTAGTATCGATGCATGTTCATGCTTGGTTTCACACTCAGTACTTGTGACTGCTGAGATGTACTGTTTGTTCCTATTTTAGAATCATTATACTAACTGAAAAACCACTATCACTAATGACTTATTAATTAATGTTTTTATTAATGTTTTGTTTAATTAATAATGGATAATAAAACAGTCTTCAGTAATTTTCCGGATACTGGTTAGGATTTTCTCTGGATTTTTGGATTTCCATGGAATGGATTAATCCACTGGATTTTTGGATTTTTGGCAGATTTCAGTGGATTTTGGATTATTTTCTTGGATTCTTGGATTATCTTGATACTCTACTGGATTTCAAGATTATTTTGGATTCCCGGATCATAATTTTTGGACTTTCCCCAAAGTGTACCAGATTTTTTTTCGTTGCGGACCCCTCGATACTGCTATGTTACTGGTACTTCTGATTGCTCCTTAAAGCATTGGAAACTGCTGAAATCATGATAAGGGGGCTAGATAACTTTGTTAAGAGGCTTGATAGTGATGCAAGAGTCCAGGACTTCAGTAATTTTTTCTGAGCCCAGCCCTGAGGGGGGTGCTCAAAGCCCCCTCAGCCCCCCCCCTAAATACGCCTCTGGCTGCTGTACATGCCCTTTTTGATTATATTTTGAAAAGTTATCAATTCTTATGTACAGATGAAAGTGGTTATACACAACTTCACCAAGCTTGTATTAATGGTAACTGTAAAGAGGTTGATGAATTGTTACGCAAAAAAGCAGTGGATGTCAATGCTACTGATAAAGATGGATGCACACCACTTCATTGTGCTTGTAAGATTGGTAATGAAGGAATTGTTAAGCTTCTTATTGAGAAAGGAGCTGATTCATGTATATTTAGCCATGAAAGACGTACACCACTTCATA
>NW_003546950.1:13771-19520 GCF_000090795.2 Amphimedon queenslandica
CATCTCTAGTCAAACGGATCCTCTTTACCAATGCCTGATGAAACCAGGGGAAGATTTTCGAATTTCAGCTTATGATGCAAGTTTTAGCTTGGATCCAGAGGAAATACAGAAGGGTGAAGCTAATCCTTGTGATTTAATATCATGTCACGGTAAAAGGAAAAGCACTTGCCACAACATCGATGAAAGATTTAAGCTTGGTTTCACTCCACTACATGTTGCTGCTGAGAAAGGTTTTGTGATAATTTTGAAAGTTTTACTTAATAAAGTTTTGGAATCTAATAGTCATATTGATCACACTGATACATATAAGGTAAAGACATAGCATTACAATTAGATTATTATTATTATTATCATGTAGCGTACACCTTTTCATGTTGCCTGTGAACAAGGACATACACAAGTGGTTAAACTACTACTGGAACGTGGAGCTGATATCCATCTCATTGATGATACTTATAAAGTAAAAAATTATTATTATATCTTATTGATTATAACTACTGCATGTATATATAGGGCCCAGCACTTCATATTGCCTGCATAAAAGGACATGCACATATAGTTGGGCTGCTACTGAATCATAGAATTGATATCAATCACTGTAGTACTGATGAAAAGAAAGTAAGAAGCATAATAGTAACTTTGTTATTATTATTGTTATCACTGTCTAGCATACTGCACTTCATATTGCCTGCAGAAAAGGACATGAACAAATAGTCAAACTACTTCTGGAGCATAAAGCTGATGTTATGAAACGTGATAATGATGGTCTTAATCCTCTTGATGTTGCTGTAGAGGAAGGACAAAAGTGAGAATAATACAATTATAGAGTCTTGCTTTGATCTATGCGTTGAAGTTTTGTATGGTCATATTAAGTAATTTATTCGATTTAGAAATTCTGCAATGGCCATAGTGAATGGTGAGAAGTGGGAGGATGCATTACGAAATCTCACTGGTCTGGGAAAATGCAATGGAGATAAGAGGATATTATTTTGTTGCAATAGAAGAAAGAGAAACAATCTTAAAGTAAATGATGCCTCTAATGGCAGTGATGATATCAAAGATGCTGTTGCAAGGAAGCATTTCACAACACCAATGAGAAGGATAATTCAAAAGATGCCAGGTTAATAAAATTAATTTTTATGTAATGTATTGCATATCATATAATAATGACATTTTATTTATTCTACTTTAGATGTAGCTGAAGCCATTTTTGATCGCTGCTGTCAAAGTAAAGTATCACCGAATGATCATAATTATCGGATTACTTATAATTATGAGTTTCTTGAAGATTTTGATGAGTAAGAATAATAGATGACTATTGTTATTAAGTAGAAGCAATTTAGTCTATTATTTGCTGATATGATACTGCTTTCTTTGATAGAAAATGGACTAAGAAACCAAAATATTGTAGTCGAAATCATTGTCTAAGTATCCTTGTAAGTGCAACTATAATTATTTTTATTTTTATTATTATTTTGTTCTCAGGCTAATTCACCAAGTGCAGACTTATTGAATCATCCACTTGCCAGTACACTCCTTGATCAAAAATGGAATAAATATGGGCAAAAATTCTATTACTCCAATTTGATAGTATATTTTCTGTTTGTCATTTTATTGTCATCATTTGCTCTCACTCTCCATTCACCAAATTCAAAAATATGTAATTTACTATAATTTATTCACTAATACATATAGCTATCCTTAATAGGTATGGAGGTATCTGAAAATGACAATGTCACATTTGATTGCTTTCCTGGTAAGTGCATACTCATGTGACTACTATATGACATAACTTTGCTAATTTAGAAGGGCGTAACGGATATTTATCTTTTGCCAGTGTATGCCTGATAGTTTATTGTGTAATCATGATGATACGGGAAGTATTTCAAATGTTATTGTTCAGATTACAGTATTTATTCAGTTTTGTAAACTATGTTGAAGTCCCACTATTTATCTTGACAATAGTGTTTACATTTGTCAGTAGTAACCAGTGCTTTTGCGCCCATCCATGGCAGTGGCAGGTTGGAGTGATTGCTGTATTCCTCAGTTGGATTGCACTGATATTCTCCATAAGGAAGCTACCAATAGTTGGAATATATGTGGTCATGTTTGCTAGAATCTTCAAAAACTTCATAATGGTTCTCATCCTTGCCGTACTATTAATCTCAGCCTTTGCAATTCCTTTTTATATGGTGTTTTATGATCCTCAAGATAGAGCAGAAGGAATAGTAAGCCTGAAAATAATATATCCTTATATCTCTCTCTTTATAGCGTACTCCATTTATTTCTCCATGGAGGACAATTATTAAAACAATAATAATGACAGAGGGAGAGTATGAAATGGACTCATTATTGCGGCAGAATAACCAAATGAGGTTGTCTGATGTGCAGTATCCGGTTGTTTCATTTTCATTAATAATCGTGTTTGTGATTTTAATGCCGATTCTATTTCTTAACCTATTGGTATGTTAATTCATACTATATTAACTCCATCCACTGACCAACTCATTTAGATTAGTTTAGCTGTTGATGACACTCAAAAAATACGAAAATCAGCTGATACTTACACACAAATTTTGAAGGTACGCGGAATGTATGATGATTACAATGCAAATGCTTATAGGTTAAATTTGTATTATATATTGAAGTATTTCTGAGATCATTTGCAAAAATGCTTAAGTGTTCAATGCCAGATTGTTGGTTCATTGTTAAACCAAAACAAATTGTGTATCCAAACCACTCAAAAAATGTCTTGAGACAAATGAGCAGTTATATTAATAACATTATAAGATCTTATACAAATCAACCTCAGGTAAGTAAAGAGCAAATCTCCTCTTTTATCATCTAAGTTACAGATAACTGTAGAGGATCAGATCAAAGTCATCACTAAACCGTTATCTCAGGAAGTAAAGGACCTACGTAGTTCAATGGATCAAATGCTAGCTATTGTTAACAGTATGAATGAAAGACAAGGAGGAGGAGGAAGGGCTTTGGAAGAGGAATGGAAAGAGAAACAACAGAACTAGTCTTGTATGGTTGGGTGGGATTGGGAACTATGAGGAGGAAAGAGAGTGGACTTTTAACTTTTATTTTGTGGAATTTATTATGCTAGTTTAGATCTACAATGCTGAATTGTTCTTTTGTGTGTCCCTTTTAAGTTTTAATGTACATGCACATGTACATGTACATGTATTAGGAAGTATAAATCTTAAAAATACTGATTTTCAAACATTCAATCAAACTCAACCCTTTAACACCATCACCGCAGTGCTAGCAGAGCAACCTCCTAAATAATTATAATGCTGTTCAGTATCATTATTTTGTCCACATCTTTTGATAAGAACAAGTACTGATTTGAGAGATGCAAGTTTGATAGATTTTGCTAGGACGCAAATTCTACTGGTAAAGATAAGTGTATGGACTTGGATAGACCATAGACACTATAAACACAATCCTAGCATAGATATTAGAGTAAATGAAAATAAGTTATTGAGTAAATTGTTGAAAGTTGAGATGATTTCTTAGATCAAACTCAACACATTATTGACACCAATCAATGTTTGTAACTTTATTGTTATGGATGTTCGTCAAGTGGCTCCAGCTGTTTATACATGTAAGTTATACTTTATTCTAATGTTGTCAGCAACCTCCCTCTCTCCCATTGCATCTAGTGCTGCTACTAATGATATCCAGTTTGATCCACCTCCTCTTGTCTCTCTTACTCCATCCTCTCCCTTTAGCCAGGAAGATATACACTCCATAAGACAGTCCTTCACTTGTCCTCTGCAGTTTACTTCAATTGCTTTTATTGTACGTTCATATAATCCTAAGTAGAGACCCAAAAATTTCCAATCAGTATAATCAAACTGTTGATTTGATGTCAATTCTTGAAGAACAGTAGCAAGATCTCTAATATCTGCATGAGTGTATAATAATAATAATAACACTATATACTCTCTTAGTCTTACCAAGCAGTTTATCAGTGAGTGTTTCTTGTACTTCATCATTGATCTTAAGTACATCAATATCTATACATTATATTAAATACCAATAATACTTGATACATACACATAATGTTTGTATAGTTCAATGTACAATAATTATAATAATGTTTGTTAATGGATGATGTGTACATATCTTACCAGACTGTCCTTTCTCTATTGAAGTACTTCCATGTTCCTGAGATTCATTCAAAGTGTTGGTTGTTGTTCCTTTATCTTTATTATTATTACACTTTACTCCTCCATCTCCCTACACACACAATATAGTAAAATAATGATGATGAGGAGTGTTTCTGATAACTGTTACCTTTCCTCCTAATAGTGACAGGTTACTAATATCAGATAATGATTCATGCAGGTACACCTTTAGTGCCATCAATGATCAAACTCTTCTCTCTTGTCAATAGCTTTACCAGCAGCAATACTTAGTTTGTTCCTTGTTGCTTCACTGTCCTTCTTTAGCCATTTTGCTAAACATTCTGTGAGACACTGCTCTGCATCTCGTGGATAATTATGCTCAATTGTCTTTAAATCGTCGTAACTCAGACCCAAGTGGAGACCAAGATCAAACCATTTGATAGTTTGAAAGTTACTATCTTTTAACACTTGTTTTACCTCTACCAGATTCTCGATAGTCCATATAACTATAAATAAATAAATAAATAAAAGGAAATAAAATTTAATGTAAAACTAGTGACAGTGAGTGGTTATACCTTTTTGTTGATCATTATTGTACTCACTGATCTGTGTGGATAAGCAATTTGAGTTAACCTTTTGACTTGCTGGCTCTATACATGTATAATAGTGTAAGTATGAAAAAACAGCCAATCACCATTATATAGTAAACTCCCACTACTCCTTAATTGTGATACTGTACTGTACATATTATCACATACCTGTAGCCAATGGTGTGTTGAATTTTTCAATTACTTCCTATACAATAATAACAATAATAATGATATTTGTCACTGTGCTTGTTTATCAAGGTGATATACATCAGTAGTGTATTGCTGAAAGGTGAATTTAACAGATGCACAAGTATATATTATTAGTAGTAAAAGCCACACAATGACAACCCACAATTATGACAAAGACTGAGTAATTTATAAGAAATAGGATTACTTTTTAAAGATATGACCTTTTGATATTAGTGCTTGTATTAATGTATCAAACAGTTTGTGTGTCTTAATTCTTACCTTAATATCACGTCCTCCTAATAGTGACAGGTTACTAATATCTGATAATGATTCATCAGCTAGGATCTCCTTCACCTTTTCACCTTTAGTACCATCACACTTTACTAAAAACTCTTCTCTCTTGTCAATAGCAGACAGTATATCTTTTACACTATACACTGTCCTTTCTCTTGGTGTATTCACAGGATAGGCTAGTTCTTTAGGATCAATAACTAACTCTTCTACTTCTAGACTGGGACAGGATTCTTTATAAACACTCATCACCTCTCCTATTACATCTCTTCTTAGAGACACCATATTGTCACTGTAACCTTTCTCACAGGACATCATTACTAGTACACACTGGCTCTCATCCACAATCTCTACCAGTGTATCATACACCATGACCATTGAACCAATAAAGTCCATTCTTCCAAAATGTACAACGTCGCATTAACTTGTCACCTTCTTGAGGTTGAGCCATTTTAAAAGCAAAATGTAACGAGAGGACATGAAAGTATCGAGGAGGAAAGAAATCATGTTCTCTAGTACACTGTAGACACCAACCAAACT
>NW_003546950.1:21875-23327 GCF_000090795.2 Amphimedon queenslandica
ATTCACGATTTCACATGAAGACAATAAATATAATTTTTAAAAGGAATACAATAAAAAACTAACCTTACGCAGAATTTAACAATTCAACAATGCATAATTTAATTCAACAATAACATTTGCCCAGTAAAGCAACATAATTAAAGACTGGCCTGTAGCATAATATGCTACAGGCCAGTCTTTAATTATTATGTTGGGCAACTACCAACATATATATACTCTTTTTATTAATTTGTTATTCCAAAAAATTAAAGAAAAATGATAACAGCTATAATCATAATATGTACACACAGAACTGAATAATAATATCAATAACAACAACAACAACAATAATAATAATAATAATAATGTGTTCAGTAGTGGGTCAATGGGTGACATGTGAGTGAGTGATATAAGCTGCACTGCAGAGAATGAATGAATACACTAATAATAATAATAATAATAACAATAATAATAATAATAATAATAATAATAATAATAATAATAATAATAATAATAACTATAATTATGGCTCCTGCCTATATTGTTACATAGTAGGTGTTACATTTCCAGTGTTAGTGGGTGTGACCGAATGAGAGAGGTGAGAACTCTCACTTCGTTTGTGATGCCTAGAGCGATGGACTGGTCTGTTCTTAAAGGAGAACAGTGATTCCTCTAGCTCCTGGTTAATGTTCTTGATACACTGATACTTGGACTCTAAACTCTGCAGAGTATGAGCATATGATGTTCATGTAGTCAGTATATGATCATTCACACTACACTAAGAACAGTACTTAAAGCCCAGCATACACTATGCAACATTTGCTGCAAACAACTTGTTGCATACAACACAGTTTATACAGGAGTCAATGGAGCTTGCAACATGTTGCATGAAATAGGAAACAGTTCTATTTCATGCAACATGTTGCAAGCTCCATTCACTCCTGTATAAACTGTGTTGCATGCAACAAATGTTGAATAGTGTATAACTGAACCTTATCACCTACTGTTGTACAGTTTAGTTCAGTTCAGTTGTATTCTCATTTCTCACTTCACATGGTGCATGTACATGTATGTGTATGGATGGTATTATACATGGTATGTGTACATGTAGATTATCAAAGTGCTTGCCTTTGTTTTTTCTACATATTTCTCTTGTGCTTTCCACAGGCTTTCCTTCAAAGTTGCTATCTGTCCTTCCTTGTTCTTAATGTCAGTCTCTCTATCCTTCAATAGCATCTGAAGCTTTGCTACTTCTCTTCTTAGGACAGACACTGAATTACTTGCACCTAAGGGAAAGATAAAGTAAAAATAATATATCAATGTATTGTACTTATTATTAAACACTTACCTTCTTTTTCTTTGACCAGTGATTCATTCAGTTCTTTAGTTTGTTGTGTGTGTACATTTTCTCTACGGAGAGTCGATAGTGAGAGTTTTTGTTGATGATAGAGTTCTTCAAGGAGCAGGTGTCCT
>NW_003546950.1:24617-26200 GCF_000090795.2 Amphimedon queenslandica
AAATGGCTGCATGTAGCTAAGATGGCTCTATCCAGCAGTCACAGTATCACTTTTTCTTTACTTGAAGAATGATCTGATGGGACATGGACCTGCGCATAGACTTTTGGAGTAGATTGGTGTAAGAATTATCCTTGTAGCACCAACCAATACTGAGATACACACCGACAACTGGATTGACAGGACTTGATGATGATGAAGAAGATGATGAAGATGAAAAAAGGTGGCTGAACAAAACGGCCAGTTCGCTGATTTTTGAATTTCCTCTTAGACAGGGCCTAGAGCCACGCTAGTGGTACCATTGGAGTCCTCTGGTCAAGATAAGGTCCTCTAAGAAGTCTGGTAAGCATAGGAGCTCGTTTTCCCGGTATAGCAAGGCTGCAAAAGTCGTGGCAGCCATTTTGTTTGGGGGTGAATCCTACTTAGTAACGCTAGCGCGTTACTAATATAATTCAATGAAAGAATACCAATTATTAATATCATTCTCTCTCTTTCTCTCTCTCTCTTCCTACTTGTGATAATTCGTTGTTCTTTGTCTCAAGTTGCATCACTTGTTGTTGAAGTGTCTTTATTTTCTCATGAAGTCCTTCTCTCTCTTTTAATAACCTGTTAACCTCTCTTCCCTTATCCCCCACCTTTGTCTCTTTCTTTCCTTCTACTTCTCTCTTTAAACATCTTATGATGTCCTCCTGCTGGTGTAATCTGTGCCGCTACAATAAATAATAATAAAACAATTTTAGAAGTTGCTCAAAAATTTGGCTAAACACCCTGTACTATAGTACAGGGTGTTTGGCCAAAAATCACTAAGGAAAAATATAAATAATATTAAAATGTAAATATAATACCATACATAAATTACATGTACATATCCATCTTACTAGTGTCACTATTTCATTTTCTAGTTTGCTAACATGTCTTGCTTTACTCATCAATCTCCTATTTCTCTTAGCATGACTCTGACACTGGTACCTCTCAAAGAGGACCTGACTATGCAGCGATGACAATAACTGACTGAGAACCCTCAGTTCTTCAACGTGAGGACAGCAACCGAAATGATCCCAATCCATAGCCTCTAGATCAGAGAGGGAGAGGCCATCACTTTTATTAGAGTTTGATTTGTGAAGAACTAAACCAGTTTGTATAAATATATCTAATGCCTCAAGAGGTGAAGAAGAATGAGTTAAAATGGAGGCTGAGCCATTCAACACATTCTCTCTCTTCTCTTTAAGCACTGTTCTAGCTACCAGCTGTGGACCTGTGCTAGTGTTATTTATAGACGCAAGAGGAAAACCTTCTTTGTCTTGATTAGGAACTTTTTGAGGACTTTCCTGTGACTCGGCTATTTTTTGAAGTTTTTGTGATGCTAGTAGTACAGTCTCTTCCACACTGGGACAAGATACGTGTACAGTAGGCGGAGAGAAAGGCTGGGCGGAGTTACTGACCGACTGCAAGTTTAACGAGTTAGTACAATCAGTTCTCCTTCTCTCCTCTTCTCTTGGTGGAGTGGGAGACTGAGAGAGAGAGTCGAAATAAGCTCCGCCCTGTGCTCCTCTGTTACACTGATCACACTCAGATACTTGATATAT
>NW_003546950.1:26532-37316 GCF_000090795.2 Amphimedon queenslandica
GCGTGGCTAAGGGCAACACGGGTAAACTGGTACGACTCGATTGGCTGCCGGGTGTGTTGCTAGGGGGAGGGGCCACTTGAGTAAAGACGAGGGAAGGACTGGACATTTCCGATAGTTCATTACTTGACAGTGCACCACAGTACCTCTGGTCTGATGGTAACTGTAGCATTGAAGAACTACACTCACCTAAAAATATAAATAAAAATAAATAGATGTACATGTATAAATAAAACTGTAAATGGATAAATATAAGTTACATGTACATGTACATGCTAATTTTAATTTTGCACTTGTATATGTATCTTTTACACTACCTCTTAGTGTAGAAGTATTTTTACACGAGATACTGTCATAGTTTTCATTCTTAGAGACAAGGCAAGGATCAACACAGAGGGACAGTGAGAGAGTAGCAATTTCACTAGGATCCTTCGAACTCCATCTAATAAGGAAGTGAGAGAGAGAGAGAGAAGCATTTAATAAAACTAATCATGAACTAAAGGGAACGTAAAAACCCATTTGCTCCATTGTCACAAAATCCGTGACAAGCAAAAACCTAGGAACTCTGGCCCAATTTTGGAACGGCTTTTAAAATTCATAAAAAATCCAATTTTGATCAGACTCTGCTCAAACTTTCTACACAACATAAGTACATGTATATGTATTAGAAAAAAACATAAAAATTGAGAATTCTCTTTTTTTCCTTTTTGACACTATTTTTCCAAAGTCACTGTACTATAGTACAGGAATTTTGACCCAATTCTGGAGCAACTTATAAAAACTCACTGACAAGATGCTACAGCACTATAATACTAAATCCACCCACTAAATAAAATTGAGCTGATAATGAACTGATATTTGATACAAAAGTACAGCCCAACATTGTAACAGTATACACACTGATCATCATGATTAATAGACTAAATAAATATTATTATAATATATCATAATATCATGCACTGGAAGGTTATCAAAATATATCCTTTCTAGTTGAAAAGGTCAAGAAGGAAGAGAAGGAGAGAGAAAGAGGGTCTAGGTCAGTTATGATAGTCTGAGTATCGAATAAAGCCACAGAATGTCCAGCTGGTCCTGTGTGCCCACATAAAAACCATCTTTGGCAATGGCTATCAATACAGTCTATCAATATTAGCCATCACTCAATAAGGTCAGTCATGTACAAATGCAGTAAAATGATTAATAATTCTTTTTTTAGATTAAAAGCTGTACATATACATGTACATGTAGATGCATTGAGTGAAAATTTTGTCAAAAGACCTTTACAAAACCATACTTGTACTTGTACATGTGTAATTGTGTTAATGTACATGTACAAGTCATTACTTTGTTCTTTGAGTTTCCTGTGAAGGTAGTTCAACAATAAGGTTGGGATGGAGCTGGACATATTGAAATAATGGCTATTAAAGAAAAAGGGAGAGAGAGAGAGAAGGTATTTATGGAGAGTTGTTTATGGAGACATGTCTTTCACACATTAACACACTAATGTACAAACCAGTGAAGGCATTGGCCCATTGATAATAACCACAATTAGCAGGTCATACATCAGGAGATGTACTGCACATGCACTGCATGTGTCCAGTGTTAACTTGCTGATATGTGAAAGGTTTCTCTCACTCTCTCTCTCTTTCTTTTAAAATGACTCTCTTAATTCTCTTGCTCATGTAAAATTATCGTGTAAAGTTGCATGTAAATTCTTGCACGTGTATATAAAATTCTTACTGCAATGTATTCTTGATAAATGTGTACTTCACCAGTTGGGCCAAACCTTCCTTTAAGATACTGTACAAATGAACAAGGGTAGAGAGAGTAGAGTTGAAGGAAAAGGAAATAGACTGCAACTCGAACAGACAGTAAGACTTCTTCTGATACTTTATCTGAGAGAAAGAAAGAGTGAGAGAGAGGGAGAAAATGAAGAGAGAGGGGGAGAAAGAAATAAATGTATAAATGTACATGTAGATGTACAGCATAATAAAAAGGCAAAGAAAAGACTGAAAATAGACTAATATAATGTAGAGGAAAGTGTTCTTACTTTCTCCTCCACAGTTCAAAGTTGCCAGTAGCGTGAAACTCTCAAATATATCGGGTAGATGCGGTGTCACGTGATAAGGATTCAATGGAATTAACGCACACAACAGATACACAGAACTAGTGATGATACTGATAGAATGAATGGGCTATGAAAGAGAAAGAAAGGGAGAGTGGGTGAGGGTAAGAAAAAACAATGAGACTATTGCTATAGGAACAGACTATAGCCCATAGTAACAGTCTAATGGCCCCAGAAAGAAAAAGTAAATAAAAAATGTTAAATAAAACATGTAAGGTAAGAAGAGCAAAGCAAGTTAAAGATGGGAAAAAGCAGCAGTCATAATGGTTGGCTTACCCTAAGTAATTTTAGAAGAGTGGGAAAAGCAGCAGAATGGACTATCTTGTATAGCCAGCTGGTCTGGAAAAAGGAGGGGGGAGGAGGGAGAGAGGGGGGAAGAGAAAAGGCCAAAAGGGGGAAATACGAGAAGATGAGGTTTTGATAAAAATCTTGTCATTATAAAAACAATACTTTACTATTAAAACAAAATGACGTCATCGACCAAACAGCTGAAACAATAATAATCTGAAAGGCTAGCTCCAGCCTTTTTCAGATGGAATTTGATGAATATACATTAGTCAAGAACAAACACACAGTGATATTTTTAATGTATGTACATATGTAGTTACTGGATATTGAAGTTAAAAATTCTAATCATTTTGCTACATATTCTGTTGAAAGACAAAGTGACTTAAGTGAATATCTGTGTATGCTTTTGTGTAATTTTCTTGTACAATGAACTACTAGCATCAAAATACACTGTACTACTAGTAAGATACACTGTACTGCTAGTATTAAAGTACATTACACTGCTAGTATTAAAGTACATTACACTGCTAGTATTAAAGTACATTTTACTGCTATAGAAAAACTAACTTGTCCGATCAGCATGTGAGAGAGTAGTCTTAAAGACTGGAGACATGTTGACTGGCGATGCAAGCAATCGTTGATCTTTGCAAAGAAATCCTGAGACACAAAGAGAAAGATAGAAAGAGGAATAAAGGAGAGGTGCAATTGATATTCTATTGCCACCATTACAGTACTTTTCCCATTAAATGTATGGAGCAATCGGCCCACTTAAAGCCACATAAAGTGCAGAATCATTAGAGTATCTGATGCATGAATTTACATGTGAATAAAGGTCCTTGGTGCCTAGTAGTATCCTAAGAGCTGGTTTAGACTGGGTCGATAATTGATAGTCTATCAGTTCAGAGAGGAGCTCAGGCTCTCGAGAAACGTTGAGCTTTCTCTTCCAGGACTGGACCAGACGCTGAGAAAGAGACGCGTCTGATGTCTCTAGCTTTGAGAGCTCTTCTGTTATGCTCATGGCTGGTTTGGAAGCCTAAAAAGTTAAGGAAATAGAGGGAAGATCTGATTTATGAAGAGTAAAAGGATTGTTAGTGATAAAGGGAGATTATGAGGGTGGGAGCAAGAGGATATGAGAGAGAAAAGAAGAGAAAGAGACGAGAAAGAGAGAGAAAGATCCACTGACCTTTTGCCTTTTTGGTAATAAACGGAGCTGGCCTAAATCCGTACACACATCGTAGTTTTAGCCATTGCTCAATATCCGGTGAATTTCCTAATCTCCGGATAGAACAACCACGTGCGTGGGCATGACTTACTATCCGGAAAATTCCAAATCTCCGGATAGAGCAACCACGTGCGTTGCTTTTGTAAATTGTAACAGATCGACTCATCAAAATTTTAGCTGTACCTGACAAAATGGCGTCCAATCCAGAGGATTTTTATGAATGCGTGGCTTCTTGTAAGATAGGAGGTGTCCCTGTACTTAAGTATGTGTCCAAGAGAACCAAAATGATAATATCAATAGCTCAAGTAGAAGGACCACTCGTGAATGGATACTTCTGCTTAGGTATTTTAAAATGTTAAAATAAATTGATAATAATAAAATTAATTAATTTAATGAATAATTTTAATAATTTTCTTCTTTGCCTGCAGCTACAGAAGCTCATGATCATGATGGCTTACCTCATACGTTGGAGCACCTGGTTTTTATGGGGAGCGAGAAATATCCATATAAGGTAGCGTTGTACATGTACATGCGCACATGTACATGTACATGTATGTATTGTGTACATGTACATGTAATTACATCATTTTATTATTAAAAATAAAAACAAAGAGCACTTAGATGTAGGATAAACAAAAATAAGTAGTAAAGAAAATAAAATTTATTATTATTATTATTATTATTATTATTATTATTATTATTATTATTATTATTATTATTATTATTATCATTATTATTATTATTATCATTATTATTAATTAGGGTGTATTGGATCTCTTAGCAAACCGTTGTTTAGCCCAGGGTACTAACGCCTGGACTGATGTTGATCACACCTGCTACACCATAACGACAGCTGGTACTGAAGGATTCCTCAACCTACTTCCGATATACCTGGACCATATACTCTACCCAACACTAACTGTATGATATAATGAATCATATACTAATCATATAATCACCACCAGCTGCTAAATTTAAAGGGAGTTTTGGAGACTTTTGGTTTCTTATATTTCTCTTGAAATTTCTCGTCTTTGAGCCTACTAGCCTAGGTGCTTAAGGCTCCCATTTTTAGCTATATTGGTCTTTAAAAATGAGCATTTTAGCTTTTAGACCAAGAATTAATCGTTAGAGTTTTTAAAAAGATTAAATAATGCATAAATTTATTTTACTAGACGAATGTACATTATAAATATAGATTTGCTAGTGTTGTCATTATTAATATTTTGTTGCTAGGATCCAGCTTACACTACAGAGGTGCATCACATTAACGGGGAGGGTGAGAATGCAGGTGTGGTCTATTGTGAAATGCAAGCGAGGGAGAATACAAGTGAAGATCGGACACACTTTGAAATGTTACAATTGATGTATTCTGAAGGCTGTGGATACAGGGTAAGAGAGAGAGAAAGAGATGCATACTTGTAGAAATACAATTAAAATTAGGTGAATTCGGTGATTTTAGAGCCATTTGCCAGACTCATTTTAAACAATTAACTAAACAAGAATTTATGTCAAAAATTTCAGCAAAATTTGTTCCTCCAAAATTACCTACTAATGCTACTTTCTCTCTCTTTCTCTAGTCTGAAACTGGTGGGCGTATGTCCAATCTTCGTGACAGCACGAGCAATGAGAAGGTCACCTCCTATCATTCCTCCTACTATCGTCCCGACAACCTTAACCTCATCATCACCGGACAAATTGAGCCTCGTCAGATATTTAAATCTCTTAGCGAATTTGAAGAGAAAATATTGAGCAAAGTAAGGACATGGAATCATGTACATGTACATGTACATTGTATCAAGATTGCATTATACATGTACATGTACATGTACGTGTACATACGTTTGTATTGATAAGCTTTCACGACTTTAATTTAATACATATAGCTTAAACTTTATAACCATTGTCCGTCACAGTGTGCTATAGGAGTGCTTTTTAATTAGAATAAGTGGTGCTCTTTAATTAGAATTACATGTGCTTTTTAATTAGGGTGAGCTCCCTCAGTTCACTCGTCCATGGCAGAGTCCCGTGGCTCCATTAAACGGGTCCCACAGTAAAGTGGTTCAGTTTCCAACTAGCGAAGAGGACGATGGTCTTGTTAGAATATGTTGGAGGGGACCAAAGGCTTCGCAGAGATACTTAATGACGGCAATGGAGGTAAGGGAGAGAATACTTTAATATTATTAAAGTTTTTTTCATGATATTTTTAATGAAATATATACCAATGCACATGCTTATTGAGTAGCTGGTAGTTGTAGTGAATTTTAGTATAGCTATTAATTTGTAACTGCATGTACATGTATACACAGTTACAAATTTGCCAAATTAAATTCCACCTAATACTGTGTAGCTTTAGCTTGCCAATAAATGATCCCGTATGGTATGTATAGAATTAAAATTAATCTGACAATTTTAAAATATAAATCCTCTGCCCTAATCCTCTTCAGGTCATAATGGAGTATTTAACTGATACACCAGTGGCTCCGTTACAAAGGGAACTGGTTGAGATTGAGGATCCTTACTGCTCTGACGTGGACTGTATGGAGCTAGAGAACAGTGTCAGTGTCTTTGGGATCGCAATGGAGGGAGTCCCTTATGATAAACTGAATACCGTTGAAGAGAAGTAGGAGAGAGAGTTTATACTATATACATGTACAGTACATGTACATTGTATAGTTAATACACTGTAGTTAGCTTTTTTGGAAAATACCCAAGGCTATAGCTCATGGTTTTTTTCAAAAAATGGCTCCGAAATCACCACCAATTTTTATTACATTATCTGTTACATATTTATGTCCTTATGCTGTGTAGAAAGTTTGAGCTGACTCCGACTTCAATTTTTTGAGTTATGGCCATTTAAAAAAATGAGCCAAAATTTGAAAAGTACCCAAGGCTATAGCCCATGGTTTTTTCCAAAAATTGGCTCCAAAATCACCTCCAATTTTTATTACATTTTCTGATACATATTGATGTACTTATGCTGTGTAGAAAGTTTGAGCTAATTCTGACTTCAATTTTTTGAGTTACGGCCATTTAAAAAAAATGAGCAAAAATCTGAAAAGTACCCAAGGCTATAGCCCATGGTTTTTTCCAAAAAATGGCTCCGAAATCACCCCCAATTTTTATTACATTTTCTGATACATATTGATGTACTTATGCTACGTAGAAAGTTTGAGCTGATTCCGACTTCAATTTTTTGAGTTATGGCCATTTTAAAAAATGAGCAAAAATCTGAAAAATACCCAAGGCTATAGCCCATGGTTTTTTCCAAAAAATGGCTCCGAAATCACCCCCAATTTTTATTACATTTTCTGTTACATATTGATGTACTTATGCTGTGTAGAAAGTTTGAGCTAATTCCAACTTAAATTTTATGAGTTACGGCAATTTTTAAAAAATGAGCCAAAATCTGAAAAATACCCAAGGCTATAGCCCATGGTTTTTTCCAAAAAATGGCTCCAAAATAACCCCCAATTTTTAATTATATTTTTCTCTTTCTTTCTCAGAGTCGTCAGTGTTCTCCAGTCATTATCTGATGGTTCTGAGTCCGTTGATATGAGCCGTATGGCCAGCATATTGAAGCAAAGGATTCTCAAAATACTTAATCAGGTAATTAATGCTGACCACGCCCCTTTAATTGATTCATATTGACCACGCCCTTTTCTTTATTACAGGTTGAGGAGTGTCCACATTATTTCTTTGCTTTTTCTCTAATTGGAGACTTTTTATTCCGACCTGACGATGTTAGTCTATTGTATTCAATTTTACATGTACATGTACATTTTATTAAAACCAAAATATCATATACATTTCGTTAAATTCATTCATGATTATAAATTAAATGCATTTTGAATCAAAGTTTTTACATGTACTCTAAATACTGTGTTTTCTCTTCTCTCTCTTATACATGTACATTGTAGTTTGGTGATTACCTGGATCAGGTTCCACGTTATGAAAAACTCTTGAATGAAACAGAGTCATTCTGGGTTGAACTGATCACCGAGTATTTTGTAACACCACACAGGATAACGGTAAAAACCCTCCCTCCCTCCCTCTCTCCCCCTCTTTCTTTCCCCCCCTCTCTCTCCCCCTTTCTCTCTCTCCCTTCCTCTCCTTCCCCCCCTCTCTCTCCCCTCTCTCTCTGTCTCTTTGTCTTCCTGCAGTTGCTTGTGATGAATTAGTCTCTCATTATTAACTTATCTCCATATTGTCACTTATATCTAATGCAATATTGATCCTATCGCTAGCCGAAAATCCAATTGTATTCCAAATTAACTTGTCTGCTACAATTAATTATCATTAATGAATTTATCTTTAGTCCAAACATCACGTAACTTGAAGTGCGTATATACGTGCAATAAAGATAAAGACTGAGCCTCTTTATAAAGGACACTTATTGATTCCCCCACTGTATTGTGTAATGGAAGAACCCTTGCAGCCTTTATCAGAATTATAAAGATGGGTAATAGAAGCCTTTATGGGCCTATTTGGGAATGTACATGTACCTGTGTGTGTGTAGGATACTGTAACCTAATTCAGTAAATTTTGTAACTAATGATGCTTAACCTGACTTGACATAATTCATCTTATCTTATTTATGTATAATAATAATAATAATAAAATAGTACTGTTGATATTATTATTATTAATAACATTATTGTTGTTGTTGTTGTTGTTAGATTCTAGGCACTCCAAGTGCTGAATTATCGGAGAAGATGGAGACAGAGGAGAAGGAGAGGATACAGAAGCAAAGAGAAGAGTTGAAAGAGGAGGGACTGAAGGAGAAAAAGGAAATACTTGAAGACTCCATTAAGCAGAATGAGGTGAGAGAGAGAGAGAGAAGAATAAAAAATACAGAAAGAAAAAAGTACATGTACATCTTGATCCCTCTCGTACACAAGCAATTCAGTTTTTTAATATTAGTATAAATTTTTCTACTTCACTATTTAATTTGTAGCAACCATTATAACTTCCGTTG
Source organism: Amphimedon queenslandica (assembly GCF_000090795.2). Classification (NCBI taxonomy): domain Eukaryota; kingdom Metazoa; phylum Porifera; class Demospongiae; order Haplosclerida; family Niphatidae; genus Amphimedon; species Amphimedon queenslandica. The sequence goes on from NW_003546950.1 coordinate 35,137, forward strand.
TAAACTTTAAAATTTTGTTGCATCACAAAATTCCCAACTATACCTATTTATACATGTACATGTACTTTAGGCCCCTCCCCCTGATGACGTGGTTAGTTCCTTGCCTGTTCCCTCCACGGATTCTATCTCATTCCATCCCATAAATGTCCTTGCTAATCACAATGTGGGCGGGGCTTCTGAGACACCAGAAGGCGGAGTCTCCGAAATGTTGAATAGATTTCCGGTCGGAAAATTGCCATTTTTCTTACAAGTTAATCACATCAAAACGAAATTTGTGGAGGTTAGTTTTAATAATAATAATGATAGTTTTAATATTTGACCACACCCATTTTTAGTTTTCTGCTGTTCTGGATACTAGTGGTTTGCCAAAAAGATTACGATTTTATTTATCACTTTATTCTGAGCTTCTATTTGAATCACCAGTTCTAAGAAATGGAGGTACATTATGGACATGTTTTAAATGTGCTTTTTTGAAAATTTACTACTTTTAAAATGGCCATAACTCAAAAAATTGAAGTCAGAATCAGCTCAAACTTTCTATGTAGCATAAGTACATCAATATGTATCAGAAAATGTAATAAAAATTGGGGGGTGATTTCGGAGCCATTTTTTGGGAAAAAACCATGGACTATAGCCTTGGGTATTTTTTAGATTTTGGCCAATTTCTTAAAATGGCTGTAACTTGAAAAATTGAAGTTGAAATCAACTCAAACTTTCTACACAGCATAAGTACATCAATATGTACATGTACATAATAAAAATTACTATCCTTCTCTTCCTTCCCCTGCTAGAGCTGATTCCTTATGAAACTGTTGTGAAGGAGCTTCAAGCTAACACAATATCTCACTCCTCATCTCTTGGCATTAGAGGAGGGGGCAGATTCATGCCAGGACAGTATCCTGATGCTCTTTTAATATCAATAAAGGTAGAGCATACATTATACATGTAGATTTATATTCCTACTCTTTTTTTACCATTTCTAATACCAAAAATAGTAACAATATATATACATGTACAATTTAAATAAATAATTATTATATCCACTCTTGATATAATGCATGTAAGTGTACATGTGAGTGTCTGTGTACAGTATAAACTATACAGAAGTGAGTCATTAAACTCTCCCCACCTGAGAGAGCTTGTACAGGTACATATACAACTGTAATTGTATTATGTATACATGTATACATGTACCTGTACGCTGCAATTGTATTGTAATTGTATTGTACATGTACGTTCTTTGATTAGTTGATTCCTCTACATACACAAGAACTGTTTTGTGTTGTAGTATATTTACTAGTACACTACACGTATTTCCTCTGTTTCTTGTTAAATGTTGGAATTCTGTCGTACAAATGTAGGGTACTTTCTGGCCAAGAATTCAGAGTATTTGGCCAGGAAGCTGAATAGTTATAGATGCATTAAACAAGACTACACACGAAACTTGCCCCAAAATTATAAATAAATATCAACAATCATACGATCGTCATTATTATTGTATGGACATTGCAATTTGGCAAGATTGCTGATACACTTAAAATTGAAGAAATTTGGAATCATCATCATCATTATTATTATTATTATTATTATTATTATTATTATTATACTTTTAGTACATGTACATATACAATGTACACATAGTTTAATTATTTTCGCTATTATACGTGTACATGTACATGTACATGTACATCATTAATTTCTTTTCAGCTACTAATAGTCAGTGCAAGGTACAGCGTGGATTACTATTATCAAGTCAATGGAAGTCTCCCTTCCTTTTCCTAAGAATCACACACACTGAATGTTTATAGAAACCAATTCCTGAGAATTGATTAAACACATGTACATCTACATGTACATGTATATGTAAAAGCATATGTACATATGTACATGTACATGTAAACTATTTGTGTGTTGTCTATATCTTTGTAGTATGTTTTTATAAATATTTTCATTTTATGCTTACAGTGAGTGACTGATGTTATATTGTATTGAGTGATTATTTTGGCAGTTGTTTTTCTAAGTTCATTCTTCCTGAGAGTTAATCTTTCCTTTAAGGATGTTTGCACTTCACTGGAATCCATTAAATATTAACAGGACACTTTATGTACTTGTACAGTTTACTCTCTCTCTCCCTCTCTCTCCCTCTCTCTCTCTCCCTCTCTCTCTCTCTTTCTCTCTCT
>NW_003546950.1:39974-42326 GCF_000090795.2 Amphimedon queenslandica
CATGATGCATGTACATGAATATAACATGTACAATGTACAATGTATGTGAATTGTTACATTTGAGTAGTTATATTAAAGGATTTGGTGTAGTCTATTTCTTCTCTCCCTCTCTCCCCCCCCCCTATCTCTCCTCTCCCTCTCCCTTTCCCTCTCCCTCCCCCTCTCCCCCCTCTCTCCCTTCCTTTATTCAATTGTGTTTATGTCTTCTATGAAAGTACATGAGTATGTAGGGAGGTTTCCGTGAGATAATTGAAGTACTCAATCACATTAGAGAGACACCACTCGGCATAACTTACATTTAGTGTAAACTGTTGCCCCTCAGTAATGCATCTCTCTAGACATAATAACGAATTAACGATTCCTTAATTAAATATCTTTGAGAGAAAGAGAGAGAGGGAGAGGGAGAAAATTAAATTATTATATGCACATGTACATGTATGCATGTTTTTAAATGTTCGTTATTTTTGTGTAGAATCGTTTTGTATCCGGAGAAGAGAAGTTTGACGAGACTTGTCTTGAATCGGCTAAAAGTTGTATCATTTATGAAGTGATAGAGAGAGAGACTACTGTGATATCAGCAGCTAGGGAGGCTTCCTTTTCACATTTTTATAAAGTGCCAACTAATTATAACAAGTAAGGATAATGGAGATCTGTGATATCATACAGTGTAGCTTCTTTATTAAGGACACCATTGGGCCCACACTACCTGTCCTTAATACAGAGGTGTCCTCATTTCAGAGGTGCTTTTGTATAGGCTTGTACCAATTGGGACATTACAAAATGTTCTCATTATAAAAGTGTCCTTATTATGGAGCCTGACAATTTTTAAAAGCTAGAGTTCAATATTTTGTATCCGCACAAATTTGCAACAAAAATTAAAAACTACAATCGCCATAAATTGATCAATTCACTAAGAAATTGGCTCCCATACTACTGTAAAGAGAATGGTATTTTATAATAATATAATTGTAATTACTTCATCTTGTGGTTGAACACCTGTTTGGTGTCTATGGATCACAGTCCCCTAGTAAAGGTGTGGGCTATAGTATCTCAGACTTGTTTCTTTATGCCGTTTTCATGTTGGTTTGATCTGGTCTGCACACTAATAACACTGTAGTACATAGTACAGTTAGTATACAAAAGATTGACAATACAAGCACTCTTACAAGTCCATATGTTAATAGTACACAGACATATGCTCATGTACATGTACATATGTAAAGGTAGTTCCATTTGTATTGTAGCTATTATGTACATGTACATTATCTACATGTATATACATGTACATGTACATAGCTTACAGGGTAAATGTATTGTAGCCATTCAATAACAACAACACACTAGTAACAAGATAGTAGGGCCAGTATACACAGGATTGACAGTAAAGGCACTCCTATAAGTTCATGTTAGTAGTACAAGTGCATGTGTATACATGTACCGTAAATCCTTAAATAGAAGCCGCATTCGAATAAACGCCGGGGTAGCAATAGAATTAAACTATAAATACGGAACGTTACGTTCGGAGTGACTCAGTAGTCTAGTGGATAGTGCCTGAAGTTCCAGATGTCAAAAGCATGAGGTTACGGGTTCAAATCCCACTCTGGTCTGAAGTTTTTTATTTTTTAATATATTTTTTCGAGATCCAAATACCATTTTAGCAAATAGACGCCCGGGCTTTTATTTAAGGAAATACGGTACTTGTGCATATGTTCGGGTTAGTTGTATTGGTAATGTATTGTATTGGTATCTACATATGTATATGTACATGTACATGTGTATAGGTTACATGGTAATTGTATTGTAGCTACTCAATACTTGTTTCCTTGAAGCTGTAGTGTATTATTGTAACCATTCAGAAAGAGAGGGGAAGGAAGAGAGAGTTGTGTGGTGTGTGGTAGGGGACTGTGGGGGTATTGTGTATTGTGATATGGCTTATTGATAAGCTTATTTAGCCTTGGTGGCTGTAGTAATGTTGATTGTATATTAATTAATAATAATTAATTACTCACTAATTCATGTACATATACAGTCTGTAACCACGTTATAATAAGGATACCTTTATGATAATGAAGACACTTTAATAATGAGGGAATTTTGGTACAAGCCTGTACGAAAGTACCTCTGAAATGAGGACACCTCTGTATTAAGGACAGGTAGTGTGGGCCCGATGGTGTCCTTAATAAAGAGGCTACACAGTAAATTATCTATTATTATTATTATTATTATTATTATTATTATTATTATTTTGACAGGTTATTTTTGCAAAAGATATCTCAAGTCTCCATTGATGATTTAAAGTGTGTTGGAGAGACCTACTTCTCTCAGTTATTTGACCCAAAGAAGACGTGTGCT
>NW_003546951.1:0-4635 GCF_000090795.2 Amphimedon queenslandica
CACTATGGATTTCAGTGGTACAGAGATTCAAGCTAAAGCAAAGTATCGTGTTACTGGAGAAGAAGTTAAAACTGTTTGTGACTTTCTTTCTGCTCAACAAACTTAGACTGTTAGTTTAATTTATACTTATTGCTTTTCAGATTAGATCCATGGTTTTTGTTTTTTAGAATGAATTTGTAGTAGATATACTTGCTAATAAATTAATTAAAGTTTATGATAAGACGTTAGCTATAGAAGGTGACAAAGCAGCCACATAGTCTTCCAAAACTTGATGGAAACATCAAGTGTGTAATGATAGCCATTAAAAAAACTAGTATAATGTCGACATATTTTATCTGATTGGTAGATTTGGTGGCTGTATAGGTATATTCAATAGAAAGTTATTACAAAAGATGTATTCACCATTCACTCAACACCATATCTTGGGATACAGTACACAGCTGTTATGCATGATAGGAGCATGGTCTACAAAATAGGTCAACTTGTCATCAATATAGCTAACCCTCACAACCTACCATTGCATCAACGTATAGTTAACATCACTATGGATTTTAGTGATACAGAGATACAAGCTAAAGCAAAGTATCGTATCACTGGAGAAGAAGTTAAAACTGTTTGTGACTTTCTTTCAGCTTAACAATTTTTGACAATTTTTGTTTTTTATGAATAAATAGTTTCAGCATTCTGACTACTGTAAAAATACATTATTTACACAGTGTAAAGTTAGCAGTATAATGATAGCGCATTAAAATACTTGTGAAATGAGTTTATGACAGTCGTGCCCTCCTGTTGCCAAAAGTTACATATGATTCACATACACCTATGATCTAATTCCAAGAACAATTGGTTTAGCTGTAAATATAATTCCTGGAATGGGTACTTTTATTAAGTTGTAATTATCATTGCACTCTTATAATTATATTCATGATGGTTTATTCTTGGAATTACTTCATAAAAGAGCTACTCATAGGAATTCTCAGGAAACAGATACTATTTCTACATAAAGGCCTGAAATTTAGAGCTTTTGTCCATTGTTCAAGTAGCATATTATAACATAATGGCAGCAGCAGGAGGATACTTTGCAATTGGTTTCCGAAGCATTCAAATTATTCAAGTTCGACTTCGAAAACCAGATTATAAACCTCCTTTTAGCAGAGCAAAGAAGATTCCTCGTGAAGATGCTGGCTATCGTGTTACTGGTGGAAATATTGCTGCTATTGATTTTGGTACTACATCAGTTTCAGTTGCTTTTATTACAAAAGGAGATGAAAAAGTTGCCACACTCATGCTTGACCGTGAAGACCAATCTACTCGTGTTCCTAATACTGTCCTTTTGAAAAAAGAAGATGATGGCAAAATGAAGGTTGAAGCATTTGGAAGCATAGCTCATAGAAAATTTACTTCAATGAGATCAAGTGAACATCACAGCCATGTCTACTTTGAGAGAATCAAAATGTTAATGAGAAGAGAAAAGGTAAGCAAATTATTTAATACTTGATGATTCATTAAAAGTAGGCAGTTGATAGAGATACAGTAGTCGAGTCATTTTCTGGTGAGAAGTTCTATCTGGTTGAAGTCATTGCATTCATACTTCAGCACTTGAAGAATCTATTGATGGATCATTTCTCTCGTACTACCTGGCCATTGAAGACAACAGATTTTGATTGGGTCATTACTGTACCTGCTATATGGGATGCACGAGGAAAAAGAATGATGAGAGAAGCTGCTTATCTGGTAAGTGATGCTATAGATCTACATGAAAAGAATCAATAATTTTAAATATAGGCTGGTCTACTGACAGAATATGGTAGTATCACTAAGTTCACTCCAGTGTCTCATCGCTCTTTGCCTCTTCCAGATGAAGTTAATCCTGACAGGCTATCGTTAGCACTAGAGCCTGAATCAGCAGCTCTTTATAGCCAAGAAACAGTGGGAGATCAGATAAAAAGTGATCCAGCAACATCAATTATTCCACGTCCATCAGATTACATGGTCATAGATGTACAATAGATATCACAGCTCACATTGAAGTCAATGGCAACATTGTAATTGAGAATATACCAACTGGCAATGCATGGGGTGGTACACAGGTCAATGAAGCTTTCTCTAAAATTCTTGAAGGTATAGTTAGTGATCCTGGATTTGAAAAGTTTTTAGCTTCTGGAGATCGGTCTCAAAATATGGCCGATATTGTTAAAATAGTTTACACTGAATTTGAAAGTGAGAAAACGCTTTTTGGAAAGGAACAGACAGAAGAAATTTGTATTTCATTACCAAGTCGTTTCGTAAAGTTCTATGATAATGCTCTTGAGTCTGGTGTCAAGAGAAAAAGTGGTGTCGATTATGAAGATGACATGCTATACATACATCTCAAAGGAAGTAGTAGAATCCGAATTGTTTGGCCCAGCACTTAATGGTATAATAGAGTGCACTTTGGAAGCTATCAAAGCAAGTGATGATGATCTTAGCACCTTCTATTTGGTTGGTGGGTTTGGAGGCTGCAAGTATGTACACAAGAAGGTCAAAGCTGCTATAGAAAAAAGTTTTTATAGCCAAGGTTGTTCTTTTAATGTAATAGTGCCTCCTACTCCTGAATTAGCTGTTGCTACAGGAGCTGCTATGTGGCGTAAGAATCCAGATAAGATTAAAGCAAGACGATCTGATGCTACATATGGGATAGCCGTATCTCTACCATTTAAAGATGATGAGCATGATGAACATTACAAGTTTTATAATGAAGATGAAAAAGAATACAGATGCACTAATATTTTCAGTGTGTTTTTAGAAAAAGGAGAGTTGGTGCAAACAGATCAAGTCATTACAATAAGTTTGACACCACTTCATCAATCAGATAAACAAATTACCATCGGTATTTATTCCACACCTAATCTTGGAGTTCGATACATTGAAGATACAAATGGGAAAAGCACAGTCATAAAAATTGGTCAATTAGTCATTGATATTCCTAATCCTGATAACCTGTCAACGGATGATCGTCACGTTGACATCACTATGGATTTCAGTGGTACAGAGATACAGGCTAAAGCAAAGTATCGTGTTACTGGAGAAGAAGTTAAAACTGTTTGTGACTTCCTGTCTGCTCAACAAACTTAGATGGATATAGATCTAGTTTATTTTATACTTATTGCTTTTAGATTAAATTTATTTTTGTTTTAAAGACTTTGTTAAAATAGTTTAAATAAAGAAATTAAAGGACAATACTTATAAAAATGGTACTTATTAAGGCTGCTATTGAAAAGATGCACAATAATCACCATTCATTCAATGCTATATTTTGGGATACACAGTACACAGCTGATATACATGGTAGGATCACGGTCTACAAGATAGGTCAACTTGCCATCAATATACCTAACCCTCGTAACCTACTATTGTACGAATGTATAGTTGACATCACTATAGATTTCAGTGGTACAGAGATACAAGTTAAAGCAAAGTATTGTATCACTGGAGAAGAAGTTAAAACTGTTTGTGACTTTTTTCTGCATAGGTGTAGATTGTAATTATCAATAAACAGTTATAAAAGCATAAATAGTTCTAGCACTAGATCTATTTAAATTAAAAATTTGTGGTTGTAGCTTGTATATTGTACTTGAACTTGATGCAGTACCAAAATCAATAGCAGTAATATTACCATCATTAACACAATAACCAACATCTGTATGAGGAATCTTATGATGCAACACTCTCAAATGCCCTACCTCCATTGGGAATTGGCCCGTTTTTCTTACTATACACACCATCATTTTGTTCTTAAATTATTTTTTGAGCATATTTGCGCTATGATGCATTCTCTATTCTCCAAAACAAACTAATAAACTTCACTACTGTAAATAATGTACACAATGTGCTAAATCTAACAGTAATCTTGTATTCCATTTAAAAGCATGTCTGTGACAATAATAACTTGAACTTTCCCATTGCATGTATGTTTTACATTTCTATGTGAAAGTAGAATATACATGCAGCTCAACAAAAACTTAATTACTTGACATTTTTGAAGATGTTTTGCACAGAATATTTGGCTTCCTACTAAAGAGAAAGGCCTCTGGTGATCAACAGTATTGTCAACTATACAGCTCTGGCAATGCTGATGGACTTGAGAATATTGATAGTTATTGGCATCGTAAACAACATCAAAGCTCTATCAGAATTAAAAAATTAATAAAAATTACATCTTTGTAACTTGCTATTTTAGCATCAAGGCTGCCACAGACTGCACAACTTGTAAGTTTTTTGCCTGCATGATGTCTTTTAGCATCATTAACTTCCGTTGCCACATGCACATTACTTTTTTGGCTTTGCACTATTTAAAAAATGGTGTAAAAATATTTTTTAAATTATTAATCATAATACTTGGTGAGCTTTGGGGTTCACTAATTTGATCACTAATCTCTGTGGTACTATTCCCTACCATTCCTTTTACTGCAACATTCAACTGATTACTATACATTAGAATAGGGCGATAGTATATCAGCTCCTTTGATATTTTTGTAGATTCGTCCCAAGTCAATCGATTTGTATCATGTAATACTTCTGAGTATTCTCTAGGATGGACTGTGACTATCAGTGGAGGTAAAAGTGTCAGCATGGAGTATGTAACATTAACTGCTT
>NW_003546951.1:4645-7192 GCF_000090795.2 Amphimedon queenslandica
TTTACAAACAACACTGCAAACACACTTGTAGCACTTTTCATGAACTATGTGTTGCTGACCATTGAAATCAAAGCAATCAATAAAACTCTGTTAAATTAAATTATTTTAAAAACTGCAGTAGATCGCTATGTTACTTTTTACTTTAGTATCAAAAATATCACCACAGACTGCACAATTGTTGCCAGTATTTCCTCTAGCATCAAATTCATCACTAATCACACTGTAAGTTTCTCCTTGTGGGATACTTTGTTGTTCTATATGAATTATTGTGTATAAAAATTAATTTTATACATGGTGTGTCTATATACTTTGCAAGATTTCACTATTTTGGTCACCAATCTCACCAGTACTATTCCCCACCAATCCTTTCACTGCAACATTTAATTGATTACCATACATCAGAATGGGGCGGTAATATATCAACTCATCAGTCACTTTTGTAGACTCATTCCAAGTCAGTCGATTTGTATCATGCAATAGATCTGAGTATTCTCTAGGGTCAACTGTGACTATTAGTGGAGGCAAAAGTGTTAGCATAGAGTATGTAACCATAGCTGCTTTTTCAATGTAAACTTTTGCAACTTCTTTCCTACTTTTACCACCACCTAACATATTTTTATGTTCAACAGATTGAGTTACCTAAAATATTCAGAGTTTATAATGATTATAGTTATTTCCAGTCTAACCTTTTTAACAATAGGTTCTTGCTGGCATGCACTCAATAACAATCCATACACTTTGAATGCATCTCGATTACCATTTCCCTTGGCAGAACATTTAAAAAGATTGTTCAAGCCAGATTTAAGATTTTCTTCTACTATTAAGATGCACTTACTATAGAGCCACTACAAAGTAAATAAATGATTTCATGCATGCTTTTGTCTTGTGGTTGGATCTATACCTTCATAGAGTTTAACTCTATTGATTTACGCCTTTCTAAAAGATCTTGTGGAATTTCATTTGCTCTTTGTATCCTATAATATATGGTCATTGCCACTATAGACCTTTCCCCACAATATGGCCAGTTGTCAATTAATGATTGGGCCACCATGTTGTGGGATGGGTATAAATATACGGAGCTAAATGGGCTAGAAGTGAATTTACAATTTTCCTTTAAAGTGTAAGCTCTGATTCACACAGAAATACTCACTGCACATTCATTAATCTATACTTATTTGTATGGTCTTAGCAGTTTTCTTCAGAGGAGAAAATAAAGAATTAGTAGGGAAATTTGCCCATTCAGTCATCTGTACATCTATCCTGCGGTCCTGCCACAACATGGCAGCTCATTGATTGCTAAATGCTCAGTAGTGGGAAGGGTCTATAGATCTACCTTTTTTGCATGTCTCCTGATTTCTTTTTACACACTTCAATTTGCCTTTATAAAATAAGAAACTATAATTAACTAAATTTCTAATAACCCTACTGTTTTAGTTGACTGATTTGGTACTCATTCTCGCCTATTTTTTGTCTACATATACAAGGGGGATAATAAACGAGTATAACTGACACAATCCTGGCTCACCGTAGAATCTGTTCTTTCAAAGAGTCTTTTGAAATTTTGTCTTTAAGATCTCTTAATTATTTTCAAAATCATCATGACATAGCACAGCGTATAATTATACCTTTCTTTATTCCTGAGCTCTCTGAAGATGACGGTTATCCCCTCCATTGTATGCTATGCTATGCTTACGCTTACCGCTTATAGATCTACCCGGATTCACTACTTAAAATGATTTAAAATTAATAAAATTCATAGCTATAGATCCGCTTTAATTCTTGGAACTGCAATTACTTCGAACTGTAATTCATTGTAATTCTAGGAACTATTATAAATTGTTAATAACTAACAAAATTCTAGTCTAATTGTTCAGTATATCTTTTTTGTGCAGTTTATCAAGAATCTCATTTATAGCGGCTTTTTATGCAGTTTTCGCACACAAAAGAACCTTCTGCAACAGCTACCATATTTTTTGTAACACGGTTACAATGAATACAGGCTAAACAAGGACCGTGATACAAACCATGTCCAATATCAAGAGCCTAAAATAAATGGATTATAAATGGCACTATATATTTATGGGAACCTTATCATCTAAAGGTTGTTGGCATCCAGTGCACAAGCAGCTGTTGCAGTAAACCATATCAAAGTCCTCAAAATAATGAAAGTTTTTATCAATCAACTTTTTGCATCTAGCACAGTAGGAATGACGATGATGCCAATACAAATCCATGTGAGGATGAGGGGCATCACTAGATTTAATTAAAAATTATTTATAGATAAATCATATAAATGTATATACATACCCATAATTATTTGTGAAACCTCTTTTGCAAGCAGCACATCTACTCTTAATCTTTTTTTCTTGTGCTATTGTTATTTAGATTTAAAACACAAATCATAACTGTCTACCTCTAGCTTTGCTAGCATCAACTGAAGTGCTCCGGTTAATGGCTGCTGCTGCATCTGGTTTAGTATGTTTCTTTCCTTCCTGAATAAAGCTATGATAATCTTCTGGGTCAAGCTGTTTAAGTACATCCAAGAGA
>NW_003546951.1:7202-8850 GCF_000090795.2 Amphimedon queenslandica
AAAAACTTGAAATGCTCTATAATAATCAGCTCTCTTCTCATCTATTGTCTTGTCAGCTGGAGGGGGATTCAATAATGAGTTTTCTCTTAATGCTGTCATCAACACATCAATGATAGTAATTTCATTTTCCTCAAAGCTTGCCTGTAAATAAAATAATTGTTTTAACTGACACCATAAAATGTACCATAAATATATCTGAAGTCTTTTTCCACATTTTATATTTCTCTTCCTTTGATTCTGTCTTCAAATCTTTAGGTAAATTACGAAATGCATTTTTAAAATAATTTTGATACAGAAGTATAACATCTTGATGCGTAGTGTCTCCAGGAGTAACATCACCATACATTTTACGAGCATCACGAGATGAACTCTCTTTTCTGTTAAAAAATGTCTTATATATAGCTTCAATTTTAATCATACTATACTTGTCCAATTCTGAAGTTTCTGGCTTTAGTTCATCACACTGTCTGTATTGAAATTTGATAGATCTAGTAATTAACATAATTTTTACTTTTCAAGATTTTCCAGCTCCTCAGTTAGCTCTGCAATCTTTCTGTAAAATTATAAAAGGGCACAATGGACATGACACTATATATATACCTTGTTTGTTCAAAGTATAACTTTTCATATGTTTTACACTGGCTACAATATTAAGTATGCATGGTAATATATATTCAGTAAATATTGATATACTTACTCCTCCTTTTTATTAGCTTCATCAAAAAGATGTTTCATATGCACCTCAGCTTGAGTAAAAATGTCATACTCACCTTCCATGTTTACTCCGGCGTAAAGGCGTGTTCCGGGAGCGGTAGATCTATAGATATAATAAAAATTATCATAGATCTATTATTCATGAATCGCGGAGATCTTACAGATGTACACAGTTCCAAGAATAGTTAATTCAGTTGTGGCTAAATTTCCAGGAATTGGGCTACTATAGTTATTATTATTCATCGTACATCTGTGATAATATTCATCCATGCAATTCTTGGAATTGTTTTCTAAAATGATGTGACTCTGAAATTCTTAGAAAAACTAGGCTTCAGTAGATCTACATTCCTTATCATGTACTTGGATGGTATAAAGGTCAGAATTAAATCAGACTCTATCACTTGTAAAAGTAATAGCAATGGCAGCATCAGCAGGATACTATGCAATTGGTTTTCGAAGCATTCAAGTTATTCAAGTTAGACTTCGAAAACCAGATTATAAGCCTCCATTTACAAGAGCTAAAAAGATTTCCCGTACAGATGTTGGCTATCGTGTTACTAATGGCAATATTGCTGCTATTGATTTTGGTACTACATCAGTTTCAATTTCCTTCATTACAAAAGGAGATGAAAAAATTACCACACTTAGACTTGATCGTGAAGGTGACCAGTCTACTCGTGTTCCTAATGCTCTCCTTTTGAAGAAAGAATATAATGGCAAAATAAAGGTAGAAGCTTTTGGAAGTAGAGCTCGTAGTAATTTTACTTCAATGAGATCAAGTGAACATCACACCCATATCTACTTTGAAAGAATCAAAATGTTAATGAGAAGAGAAAAGGTATAATAATAGTCTATATTAAGAAAAACTATCAAATCTTTAACAATTTTAGGTGGTTGACAGAGATACAGTAATTGAGTCATTTTCTGGTAATAG
>NW_003546951.1:8860-32250 GCF_000090795.2 Amphimedon queenslandica
AGTCATTGCTTTTATACTGAAGCATCTGAAAGAGCTGTTGATAGATTATTTCTCAGGTGCTGTCAGGTCAAAGAAGACAACAGATTTTGATTGGGTCATTACTGTACCTGCTATATGGGATGCACGAGGAAAAAGAATGATGAGAGAAGCTGCTTATCTGGTGAGTGATAAATAATTATAGATATCTACATACATGGCATTCATGATCTGTTGTAAAAATTTGATCCCCAGGGGTCTTCAGAGTTCAGACCATTATATTGATCTCCAGTCCCTTGTTGATTATAAAACTAAATCCTAAAACCTAAACACAATCCAAAAAGACCTATGAGGCTATAGGACAATGCTTTTTTAGCCAGGACCACTTATAGCATGACATTCAGAATGCAATGCAGATCAATAGATCATTAATTCTATTATAGGCTGGTTTGCTGACAGAATATGGTGGCATAACCAAGTTCACTCCGGTTTCTTATCGCTCTTTGCCTCTCCCAGATGAAGTCAATCCTGACAGGCTGTCATTAGCATTAGAGCCTGAATCAGCAGCTCTTTATAGTCAGGAAACAGTGGGAAATGAGATTAAAAAAGATCCATGTGCAGCAATTATCAAATGCCCATCAGATTACATGGTAATAGATGCTGGGGGTGGTACTATAGATATCACTGCACATATCGAAGTTGATGGTAGTATTGTAGTTGAGAATATACCAACTGGCAATGCATGGGGTGGTACGCAGATTAATGAAGCTTTTGCTAAAATTCTTGAAGGTATAGTTAATGATCCTGGATTTGAAAAGTACTTAGCTTCTGGAGACCAAGCTCAAAAAAGGGGCGATATCATTAAAATAGTTTACAATGAATTTGAAATTGATAAATTGAACTTTGGAAAAGAGGACACAGAAGAAATTCGCGTTTCATTACCAAACCGTTTTGTTAAGTTTTATGATAGGGCTCTTGAGGCTGGCGTGAAGAGAAGAAGTGGTATCGATTATGAAGATGATATATTATATATCTCCAAGGATGTAGTGGAATCTGAGTTGTTTGGTCCAGCACTAAAAGGTATAATAGAGTGCACTTTACAAGCTATTGAGGATAATGATACCGATCTTAGCACCTTTTATTTGGTTGGTGGGTTTGGAGGGTGTAAGTATGTAAAACGGAAGGTCACAGCAGCTATAGAAAAAAGCTTTCATGGCCAGGGTCGTTCTTGCAATGTGATAGTACCTTGTACTCCTCAATTAGCTGTTGCCACAGGAGCTGTAATGTGGCGTATGAATCCAGAGAAGATCAAAGCAAGACGATCTGATGCTACTTATGGGATAGGAGTGTCTACATCATTTAAAGATGATGAGCATGATGAGCATTACAAGTTTTATAATGAAGAGCAAGAAGAATATAAATGTAGTAGCGTATTTGATGTGTTTTTAGAAAAAGGTGAGCTGGTACAAACAGATCAAGTCATTACCACAAGTTTAACACCATCTTATCAGTCAGATGAGCAAGCTCACATTACAATCTATTCCACTCCTAATCTCGGAGTTCAATACACGGAAGATAAAAATGGCAAAAGCACAGTTACAAAAATAGGCCAATTAGTTATCGATATTCCTAATCCTGATAATGTACCAAGAGATGAGCGTCACATCGATATCACTATGGATTTCAGTGGTACAGAGATTCAAGCTAAAGCAAAGTATCGTATTAGTGGAGAAGAAGTTAAAACTGTTTGTGACTTTCTTTCTGCTCAAAAAAATTAGACTGTTAGTTTATTATTTAGCATACTTTTGCCTTTTAGACTATAGTTAATATATTGTTGCTATAGATTAGAATACTTAGAATAAATTTATTAGACAGTAAGATGTCGTTATTTAGTTCTATGAGAGCAAAACCGCTCTTTAAATCAGCCAAACCACTAAGACTGTAAAGATTCAACTTATACATGTAGCTCAATTTCTTAGAAACCTAAGATTATAATCAAAGCTTATTCCTAGAATTATCAAGTTCACTAGAAACATAACAGTTTATTTTGCAAACTATGTCACGCCCACACTTGACATACACATGTAAAGATATTAATACATCTGTTATACCAAACAAGATGATTTATTGGCAGGAGTAATATTTGGCAAATTTGCCTGTGGAAAGATATTCGCAAATTTTGCATTGGCAATTTTGTGCCATGTGCCATTGAGCATGCTCAGATTGAAACAAAATGGCAGATTTTAAATCTTTATAGAACCACCAATCGCCAATATTAATTTCCTGCTAATAAATCATCTTGTACAGTAATTGGCTAATTTTTAAAGTAATTTTGAAGCATTTTTAAACTTTCTGACCAAATCCTAAATTTAATAAATTTCTCACTACAATTTTTTAATATACCATATAGCGGATTTCTTTTGTTTGGCCAAATTCACTCTTTTTGTTCTCCAGGCTTCAAAATAAAAATCAAATCCACAAAATCACATAAAACTAGACAGGTGCAGTCCTTTCAAAAAACAAAAATGAAACCCACAAAGTTGAATTCTCCCCCCCCCCAAAAACCAAAAACCTGCTATATGGTATGGCATTCAGGCTTTCTTTCCTTTTGTCTCATCCCTTCTTACCTGGAGCTGTTCTTGTGTGCAACTAAATATAACATCTTTCTTCTTTCCATCACCTTACTAATGTCAATTAATAACAATTAACAAGTAAAATTAAATACTTCAGTATAAGACTGATTGTATTTGTATACACTGGTTTGTCTCTAAGAATACACAGCCAAAAGTTTGTGATTGAACCATGAATGATGTCAGTCCTGATCCGGCCTAACGCATCCTGTATCATAGATTTTGGGCAGCTAATATGGCAATGAGCCTAGCTGGATCTATCAGCCTTGATACAATTATGCTGAAATTCATACTGGTTCAGCCAGAGCAACAGGTATGATTCAGCAATGATACCTGTCAGACTGTATCAATACTGTAATCAGGCTCAATTCATTGATTTTGGGCAGTGCCTTGTATCATACATGCTGTGTAGCTAACTAAAGCCCAAAATACACTGAGCAACTTTGTTGCCAGTACCTTTGATGTGGTGAGGCAACTTGTTGCCAGAAGTTGAGAGTCTCTCTACTTTCTGCAACATGTTGCCCAGTGTTGCTCAACCACATCAAAGGTCTGACCACAAGTTGCCAGCAACAAAGTTGCTCAGTGTATGTTGGGCTTAACCTTAATATAATAATCTAATCTCAAGTTGACGTCAATGAGCTAGGTAAGGAAATTATAAATGAATTCTGCCAAACCTTACTTGCTCTTAGCTTTGCTTTTATTAATCCTACAAAATATAAAAGAAAAGAACAAAAAACAGAAAAGAAATTAAAAGATTATTACTAATGTAACGAAATTTATTAATTACATTATAAAGTGTCACTAAAGCTTCAATTCAGTTAGTTTGCAATAGAAAGAGAAAGAGAGAGTGAGAGTGAGAAAGAGAAGTTGGGACAGAAGAGAAAGGGCAAAAAAGGGTTATGAATAAATGATACATCACATGTGTAGGAATGATTCAAAAGTTGGGGGGCTCAACATTAAAAAGCAAGTGAACATTAAGGGCTAAGCCTCTCCTGCATGCTGAAAAGTTGGGGGCTTCAGCCTCCTAGCCCCCCCCCCATTCCTATGCCTATGCATCAATAGATATTTTACCGTATTTGTACCTAGTGCGTGCACCTTCAATTGATTCCAATCAAATTTTGATTTTTTTGTAAATTTTCAAAGTTGCTCAAAAATTGGGCAAATGACCAAAAATTAGCCTTGGTCTTTGGCCAAATTTTGTCAAAAATGACTAGGAGAGAATTCTCAGTTTTTATTTTTTCTAATACATATACCTGCCCTTTGCAAGAGTTCACTGTTTTGATCACCAATTTCTTCTGTACTAATCCCTACCAATCCTTTCAGTGCAATATTTAACTGGTTACCATACATCAGAATGGGAAAATAATATATTTGCTCCTTTGGCATCTGTGCAGACTCATTCCAAGTCAGTTGATTGGTATCATGCAATAGGTCTGTGTAAGATCAACTGTGAATATTAGTGGAGGCAATAATAAATAAAATAAAAAAGAAATCAATAAAAAATAAAAAAAATATACAAATACAAAAAAGTGTTAGCATAGAGTATGTAACATTAAAGACTAGTTTACAATATTACACAAGTGCTGAAGTTACGTAGATGCAGGAATAGAATCTGGTTCTATTCTAGTGGAAAGTATGCGTCAAAAGATCAAATCGCCCATGCTTTTGATTAAAAATTGACAGTATGCTGGCCTAATGTTATTTTGTAAATCCACCTTAACTTTTTTTTAACATAAGTCTTCGAACTTCTTTGCTATTTTTATCATTACCTAATATATTTTTACTTTTAAAGACTCAGTCACCTACCATAATAATCACAAAATTAAAAGTTGTCTGTACCTATAACTTTTTAAATAACAACTTCTTGCTGGCACGCACTTTATAGCAAGCCATACACTTTAAAGACATTTGCATCCATTTCTCCATCATTTTTAAACAGAAGTTGAACATTTAAAAATATTTTTCAAGCAAGATTTAAGGTTGCCTTCTACTATTAATATCAGTGCACTTAACATAAAGCCCCTGAAAATGAATTTTTCATTTTTATATTAGCCAACTATCATTCTACCTTGACATTATCTATTTTTACTAATTTATGCCTCTCTGTAAGATTTTGTGGAATCTCTTCAGCTCTTTCTATCCTATGTTAAAGCATTAAAATAGATCTTAAGATCACTGTGATAAACCTTTTTGCATGTCTTCCGATTTCTTCATGTAGACTTTGATTTGCCTGTGGTAGTATAGATTTATACGTATTAGGCATATGATCTAAAGAGTAACTCTTTCAGTCAATTTATCTGATAGTCAATTCTTGCTTATTTCTTGCCTATGGTAAACATCCTGGGCTCACCTTAGCCTCAGCTCTGAGCTATTAAATTCCAAAATTCTCTCTTCAAGATCTTTTAAAATAGATCTATGGGTATTTTATGATAAATATGCTTATACCCCTTTTTGGATTTAAAGGGTTCTGTTACACTATCCATAGTTTTTCTGTTGTCCAGTAAGATCCAGATATAATTTCTAAAAGTTTATTCATTGGGTGGTCAGTCTTGGAATTGTTGTTATCCTCCACTCTAATATCTATGTCCTCCTTCGCTCAAATTTATCATTTCCATGAAATACAAATCTATTAGATTTTATAACTAATTTAAACTAAATCTACTAGATCTAGATACAGTATTAAAAAATTTCATTCAGATTGATATTATTTTGCAAAGCAGTTTCCACACTGATACAAAAAGTACCACTAACAACTGCCATATTTTCTGTAATATTGTTGCAATAAACACAAGCTAAGCAGTGAGCATGATAAAAACCACTTCCAGTATCAAGAGCCTAAAAATGAATAAGTTTTGGTAGTACTATAAATATGTAGGTGAACCTTATTATCTAAAAGTTGCTGTCAACTATTACTAGCAGCTGTTACAATAAACCATATCATACTACCCATTGGCTTCAGCAGTTATGGATAAAGATATTCATGACATCTACACCATATACACAGTTCTAAGAATAGTTAATTTAGTTATGAATGTGCACAGGAATTCATTGATATTGCTCATTTCTTGGAATTGAAATAAGGAATTCATAGAGAAAACAAGCATCACAAAATTATAAAGCTTTACTAGGCTCAGTTTTGCTTCAGTCTATAGATCCATCACTTGTAGGAATGGCAGCATCAGCAGGGTACTTTGCAATCGGTCATCGAAGTATTCAACTTATTCCAGTTAACCTTCGAAAACCAAATTATAAGCCTCCTCTTAGCAGAGCAAGAAAAATTCCACCTCCTAAAGAAGATAGTTATTGTCTTACTGATGAGTTAAACATTGCTGCTATTGATTTTGGTACTACATCAGTTTCAGTTTCCTACATTACAAAAGGAGATAAAAAATTTTCCATGTTATCATTGGACAATAAAGAATCTTCTCGAGTCTGCAATGCACTCCTTTTAAAGAAAGAGGATAATGGCAAAATGAAGGTGGAGGCTTTTGGAAGTGTAGCTCGTAATAATTTTATAACAATGAGATCAGCTGAGCATCACACCCACATCTACTTTGAGAGAATCAAAATGTTATTGAGAAGAGAGAAGGTATGCTATAAAATTATTAGATCTAATATTTTATATGATTAATTTAAAATTCAGTTAGTCAATAGAGATACAGTAGTTGAGTCATTTTCTGGTGATAAATTCTATCTGGTTGAAGTCATTGCATTTATACTGAAGCAACTGAAGGATCTACTGATAGAGCATTTATCATGCACTGTCAAGCCATTGATGACAACAGATTTTGATTGGGTCATTACTGTACCTGCTATATGGGATGCACGAGGAAAAAGAATGATGAGAGAAGCTGCTTATCTGGTGAGTGATCAATTAATTCATCATCATTATCATAATTTATTCAGGCTGGTCTGCTAACAGAATACGGAGGCATCAGCAAGTTCACTCCAGTTTCTCATCACTCTTTGCCTCTTCCAGATGAATTTAATCTTGACAGGCTATCATTAGCACTAGAGCCTGAATCAGCTGCCCTTTATAGCCAGAAAACAGTGGGAGACCAGATTAAAAGTGATCCAGATACAGCAATTATCCACCATCCTACAGATTACATGGTAATAGATGCTGGTGGGGGTACTATAGATATTACAGCTCACATTGAAGTTGATGATAATGTAGTTGTAGTTGCATGAGAATATACCAACTGGCAATGCATGGGGTGGTACACAGGTTAATGAAGCTTTCTCTAAAATTCTTGAAGATATGGTTAATGACCCTGGATTTAAAAAGTTCTTGGCTTCTGGAGAGCATACAAAAAATATGGCAGATATTATCAAAATTTTTTACTCTGAATTTGAAAGTGAGAAATTGATCTTTGGAATGGAGATGGACCAAACAAAAGAAATTCGTATAGCACTACCAACTGGTTTTGCAAAGTTTTATGATGAAGCTCTTAAGGCTGGTGTCAAGAGAAGAAGCGGCATCGATTATGAAGATGATAGGGTATACATTTTTGAGAAAGTAGTGGAATCCGAGTTATTTGGTCCAGCACTTAATGGTATAATAGAGTGCACTTTACAAGCTATTGAGGATAATGATACCGATCTTAGCACCTTCTATTTGGTTGGTGGGTTTGGAGGCTGTAGTTATGTTCATAAGAAGGTCAAAGCTGCTATAGAAAAAAGCTTTCATGGCCAGGGTCGTTCTTGTAATGTGATAGTGCCTCCTACTCCTCAATTAGCTGTTGCTACAGGAGCAGCTATGTGGCGTAGGAATCCAAAGAACATCAAAGCAAGACGATCCGATGCTACGTATGGGATAGGTGTGACTATACCATTTGAAGACGATAAACATGACGAGTATTACAAGTTTTATAATTAAGAGCAAGAAGAATACAGATGTACTAATGTGTTCAGTGTGTTTCTAGAAAAAGGAGAATTGGTGCAAGCAGATGAAGTCATTACCACAAGTTTAGTACCACTTAAACAATCAGATGAGCAAGCTCAAATTACAATATATTCTACACCTAATCTTGGAGTTCAATACACAGAAGATAAAAATGGCAAAAGCACAGTCAAAAAAATAGGTCAATTAGTTATTGACATTCCTAATCCTGATAATCTGCCTAAAGAAAAGCGTCAAATTGACATCACTATGGATTTCAGTGGTACAGAGATTGAAGCTAAAGCAGAGTACCATATTACTGGAGAAGAAGTTAAAACTATTTGTGACTTTCTTTCTGCTTAAAAAATTTAAGACTGCTACATGGTAGTGTTTAGCATATTTAGCCTTTCAGAGTAGCATATTTAGCCTTTCAGAGTATAGTTCATAGATAAATACTTTAAATTTATTAGACAACAAGATGTCAATCTTTAGATCCACATCAGCTAAACCACTCTTTACATCTGCCAAACCACTAAGACTGTAATGATACAACTTATGCATGTAGTAATTGTAGTTCAATTTCCTAGAAACCTAAAATTATATTCAAAGCTTATTCCTAGAATTATCAAGTTCACTAGAAACATAACAGTTCATTTAGCAAAAAAGACATGTCTCACACAAATGCACACACTTATACACATAACAATTATTAATGCATCAGTTATTTATTGTTGGCTAAATTTCTCAAGTGATTTTGAAGCATCTTTCAACTTTCCCACCAAATCCTAAATTTGATAAATTTTATCACTATTATCCTTTCAATATACTGTATAGTGGGTTTCTTTTGTTTAGCAAAACTGATTCGATGCATCCTTCATGCTCCAAACACAATAATTAAGCCCACAAAATTATGAAAACATACAAAGTAGATGGCCATGGTCCTTCCACAACAGAACAAGAATAAACCCACAAAGTTGAATTCCCCCTTTAAACAAAAGTCACAAAAGAAACCCACTATACGGTATGCAGCCTTCATGCTTCCTCTCCCTTCCTCTTACCTGGAGCTGTTCTTGTGTGCAACTAAATATAACATCTTTCTTCTTTCCATCACCTTCCTACAATATTAAATAATACAAATAAAAAATTAATTTAAAAATCATACTTCAGTATTAAGACTGATTGTATAAACTGGTTTGTCAACTCTTTCCAAATGATTACTCTAATACATGTAGATATAATATGATATTTAGTAATAACTAGAGTAGCTAATTAACTTTGATATAATAATCTAATCTCCAGTTGACGTCAGTGAGGTAAGGAAATGATGAACGAATTCTACCCAACCTTGCTCTTAGCTTTGCTTTATTATCCTACAAAATTTAAGAAAAAGAAGAAAAGGGAAAAAGAAAAGAGATGATTACTAATACCGTACGGTTGGTAAATTTCATGGGGTATTAATTTTCGTTAATTTTGTGGTTTATTTTTATCCATGAAATTTTAACCCCTACCCACCCACACATAAAAAACTAATAACGGGCCATGCAGAGGTCTAACTACTATTTTCAAACCAGTAGAGGAGCCAGAGTTCTTGTCTGTTACTCCATATTCCACCATAAGCCATGTGTTGGAAGCTAGTCCAGTAGATCCAAGTGAAAAGAAGTTTGCTAATTACCACCCACGAATATTTGTACCCACGAATATTAGCTTCTAAGGACATTTTGGAGAAAACACGAAATTTTGGACCCTCGAATATTACCAACCGTACGGTATAACTAAATCAATTAATTACATTATAAAGTGTTACTAATACTTCAATTCTGTCAGGAGTTAATTTACAATCCTCCAATGTAGACCTATGAGAGAGAGTGGGTGAGAAAGAGAAATTGGAAAAGGAAAGAGAAAGGGAACAAGAGAGGAAAGTTACAAACAAATAATACATCAATAGCTATTGTAAGGTATTTGTACCTCATTCCAGTGGTATCAGTGTCAGTTCGAGCACCTTCAATTAATAATATAATTAATGATGAGTAGCACTCCTTCAACATCCCTTGATTTATCTTTGATAATTTACCATCATCTAAAAATAAAAATACAGACACTTGCTGCTAGTTACAATGTAGGTGGGATGGTGCAGAGTTTCCCACAGGGTTTTGGCATAGTGCTCATTGTCAGTGGATTGTCAAGTGGCTCAGAAATTGGGCCAAAGACCCAGCAGGGTATTTCAACAAAAATCACAAGGAGAGAATTTCAATAATTTTTTCTGATACATGTTCTTATGTTGTGCATTGACTAACTTGAGCTGATTCCAATCAAACTTGGATTTTTATGAATTTCAAAATTGGGCATTTGGCCAAATTTCGCCAAAAATGACTGGGAAAGAATCTTTAATTTTTGTAATTTCTTCTGACACATATACATGTTCTCATTAACTTTGAGTTGATTCCAATCAAATTTGGATTTTTATGAAATTTTAAAAATCAGGCAAACGACCAAAGGCTATAGCCTTTAAGGGGGTGGGGTATGTAATTCTCATTAATTACTCATATACTTTCAAATCATTTATAGCAAAATTATAGCAAAATTACTAGAGTGTTAGACTTTTTTTATTAACAGATCTCATCATTATCTTTGTGTAAAAAACCAGTGAGACTGATATTAAAGGTGGAACAAGAAAAAATATTGAAAGATGCAAGTTGTTGCTTTGACGCATTTTGTGACAACACACTTCATACAAGAGACTTCAAGTTAATAAAATGAAGTTAAAATTTCTTGCTCTATAAACGTATAGAGCGATTTATACATTAAGTTCTTTAGTTCTTGATAAACTACCAAACCGAGGTTATAAAGCTACCTGTAAATGCCAATAAATCAGTCATGGAGGAGAAAATTGCACAAAATGCTCTATACAATTCTTGGAAAGAATGCTTTCTCTTTAGAAATAATCTAACTAACCGGAATAGGTAGGTGCTGATCCTTAAAAATGAGTCAGAACAAAACTATAAGTGGTGGCCATCTACTACTATAGACTTAATCACTTAATTAGAATTAGAAATAAAACGGTATTTAAAAGTTCACCCGCCCCCTTAATCTTTGGCCAAATTTTGCCAAAAATGACTAGGAGAGAATTTTCTTTTTTATAATTTTTTCTGATACATATACATGTCCTTATGCTGTGTATCAACTTTAAGTTGATTCTGATCAAATTTAGATTTTTTAAATGAATTTTTAAGTTGCTCCAAATGCAATGTACATGTAGCTCTTTGTAGAAAGCTCTGAGGCCACGAGACAAAAGGTGCGGTCAAAATAGACGAATCTCGTTAACCCTAACATTAACTTGCAACAAACACAAACATCAATGTATGATGCAGCAACAACAACAGATTAAACAAGAAAAAACATGATACAAACTGTGACAATATCTTCCCCATCTGTCTCCTACTCTACCTTGTATAATGGACGGGTCAGTGTCCTCCATTATAGATTGAAGTACTAACTGAGTCAATCTGTTGAAGGACTTGTCATCTATTGAAGAAGAACCAGCCAATTGCAGTCCAGTTACTGTGCTACCTGATAACTCCATTTTGAATAGTGGGCGGGGCTGGGTCACGAGCAATAACTAATGAATACTAATTAGGAAGGGTCACCACCCACGCACACAATTGGGAAATGAAAACTAGAATCTATAGCCAAAGAAGCAACAAAAAGAGATACAAATATAGACATCTGCAAAGAAAGGAAGAAGTTAAGGTTGAAAATGAAAAATATCATTGTGCAGTTTATGAATTATTGGTATCAGGATTTGATGTGAAAGATTGATCCCTTGCTATAGGTTCA
Organism: Amphimedon queenslandica; assembly: GCF_000090795.2. NCBI lineage: Eukaryota > Metazoa > Porifera > Demospongiae > Haplosclerida > Niphatidae > Amphimedon > Amphimedon queenslandica. The sequence goes on from NW_003546951.1 coordinate 20,183, forward strand.
GTATCAATACTAATGGTATCATCTGATGGAGAAGGAGTACCTGAAATCTTTAATAATAAATGAACACATGATTTATTGATTTACCTTCTAAATGAGGCCGTTTGGAATCACCATTATTATTATTCTCGTCATTTAAAATCCTTTTACTACCCTGAGAAAGGCGTATGAGAAGTCACAAAAAAGTTTTAAAAACTCATCAATTTAAACTAATATTCCTAACTGGTAGAGAAGGAGGTGGCATTTGATGTTTGTCTGCAGTTTCCATCATCATCTGATGAGCTTTCTTTCTCATATCTTCATCCTTTAAACAATAAAAGATAAAGGATAATTAATATACATCTCCCTTGCCCTCTCTCTCTCTCTTACTTTAAGCCAGGTGTGTTCCAGTGCTTGTGCTGAAGTCCATCTCTTGCTTGAATCCACTGTCAATAGCTTCTCAATTAAATCAATACCTAATGGAAAGAGAGGAGAAGGGAAGGAGCTATAATTGATTACAAAGATCAATCCTGATCGGCATTAATTCTATTTGTTAGACACTGAGCTACAATGTACATATACATGGTATTAAATATAATCATTATAAGTTAGGACAGCTTAAAGCACAAGTGGAGTAGCATATATATGTAAGATTACCATCTTTAGAGACTCCATTCCAGTAAGCAGGTGGAAATGAATATATTCCTTGACAAATTTGATCGTGTAAACTGTGCTCTCTTATTTCATCAGAAAATGGTGGATACCCTCCTAACCTGTGATAATATTATACATGTAACTAATTAATAAGCAATTTCTGAAAAATACCCTTTACTATAACAGCCAATCCTTTCTTCCGAAAATCGCCTCCGTAATCACCCCAAATTTTTATTACATTTTTTGATGCATATTGATGTATTTATGCCATGTAGAAAGTTTGAGTTGATTCTGATAAGAAATTTTCGAGCTATGGTCATCTAAAGAAATTGACCAATTTTCGAAAATTTCCCTGTACTATAGCCCATGGTTTTTTCTGAAAATCGCCTCCGTAATCACCCCAGATTTTTATTACATTTTCTGATACATATTGATGTACTTATGCTATGTAGAAAGTTTGAGCCGATTTTGACAAGAAATTTTTGCATTATGGCCATCTAAAGAAATTGGCCAGTTTTCAAAAATTTCCCTGTACTATAGCCCATGGTTTTTTCCAAAAAATGTCTCCGAAATCACCCCCAATTTTTATTACATTTTCTGATACATATTGATGTACTTATGCTATGTAGAAAGTTTGAGTTGATTCTAACAAGAAATTTTCGAGCTATGGTCATCTAAAGAAATTGACCAATTTTCAAAAATTTCCCTGTACTATAGCCCATGGTTTTTTCCAAAAATGGCTCCGAAATTACCCCAAATTTTTATTACATTTTTTGATACATATTGATGTGCTAATGCTGCGTAGAAAGTTTCAGCCAATTCCAAGCTCAAATATTTGAGTTATGGTCATTTTTTAAAAATAGGCCAATTTCTGAAAAAAATCCCTGTACTATTATAGCCCATGGTTTTTTCCAAAAAATGGCTCCAAAATCACCCCAAATTTTTATTACATTTTCTGATGCATATTGATGTACTTATGCCATGTAGAAAGTTTGAGTTGATTCTGACAAGAAATTTTCGAGTTATGGTCATCTAAAGAAATTGACCAATTTTCGAAAATTTCCCTGTACTATAGCCTGGTTTTTTTCCAAAAAATGGCTCCAAAATCACCCCAAATTTTTATTAAATTTTCTGATACATATTGAAGTCCTTATGCTGTGTAGAAAGTTTAAGCTAATTCTGAACTCAAATATTTGAGTTATGGCCATTTACAAAAATAAGCCAATTACACATTAGTATCAGATTATTCCAAATGCTAACATTATGTATAGAATGACTCCCAAGCTCCAACAGTCCACAGCTTTACTGTATCCACCCAAACCTGCCGACTTGATCACCTAATTATGACACCATCAGACCACACCCATCAACCCCACCCACAATACCTCAGGAGCAAGGTAACTTGGAGTGCCACACAGTGTCTTCATCAGAGACTGCTCTCCGACAAACTTTGAGAGTCCAAAGTCCGTGACTTTAATTAGAGTCTCCTCATCAGTAGACGACAATAGAATATTCTCAGGCTACAGTTATACTAATAATATACCAATAATATACTAACATATACTGACTTTTAGATCCCTATGTGTTATACCTTTATCGTGAAGATACTGCAAAAAATAACAAACTCATTTTCTGTGTCTCTCCTACTCACTTTGACGGCTACAACCATTTGATAAAACAGTAGCTTCCCGACCTTGTCATTAAACTTTCCATTTAGTATGACTCTGTCAAACAGTTCACCTCCTTCGACGCTGTAGGATGGGTGAGCATTAATTAGAAACAGACTAGCAGCTGTCACTCACAGTTCAAGTACAATGTAAAGTGAATCAGTCGACTCGTATAAATCTTCAACTCGAATTATGCACGGCTAAGAAGGAAGGAGAAAGCAATAGCAGTGGGGAGAATAAATTAAAGCAGTTACTATTCTTGACACTATTATTATTATTAACTATAATACTAGTCTCTATAATAATAAATGTTTAGATTTTTGCATTACTATTGCTTTCGCCCACGCCGTAGGCGTATAGGCGAGGGTACTGCACTCGTTAAACTAAGTAATCTTTACTATTACCCCGTGGATAATATTTAATATATTCGACTACACTAACATGTTGCAGTGCCTTTATTATTTTGACTTCTTCCATAGCAGCTCTACCAAGATGAGGCTAGGGAGAGAGAGAGGGAGGATAGGGTGACTATACATGCAACATACTCCAACTGAAAACATCTTCTTGCTGATAATCTTGACAGCATAGCCTTTGCACGTTTCTCTGTGAAATGCTAACTTGACTATACCACAAGCTCCTCTGAAGAAACAAATTAAAATGTACATTGTATTTAAGAATGACTGCTTACTTTCCTATTTGCTTTGACATTGTGTACTTGTCTTTAAACTCCTAATTATTAATTAATTTATTATTATTTATTAATTATTATTATTATTATTATTATTATTATTATTATTATTATTATTATTACTTCTGGTAAATTGTTGTTTTGTTCTGAGACACTTCTATCATTAAACACAAACACTACAAGGAGGAGGTGTGGCTATTAATAATGAGAAAGCACTTACCTTTATTGTTTTTGACTGAGAGTGATATTTCATCGTCGTTGTTCAAGATATGGGTCTTATTTTTACCAATTTTATCGCCATTAATAAAAGTACCATTAGAGCTAAGAGAAAGGATAAAGAAAGAGAAATGATGATCATTATGAATACAAATAATATCAAACTTACCTTTTATCTTGAAGGAACACAACAAACTGATTCGAATCAGTTTTGCTCCTTTCCTATAAACAAAAAATATCCTTTTCTCCATGTACATGTATCATGTTATAATTCTCAATTTCTCATCCATTTTCTTGTTCCCCCCAACCTTTCTTTCTCCCTTTGTCTCTCATTCTCTCTTTTACCCTCACCCTGTATATTCTGAAGTGAGTGCTGGAGTAGGTGGGGTAGTGCTGGTTGGACGTGCCTCCTCTTCTCTCAAAGCAATAATCGCAGTCTTCGGACCGTCCAAATATATACTCGTCGTCTGAGAAATCTTTTAAAATTTAGCATTAAAAAATTAAATATCAAATGCATATAAATGGATACCAATTCCAGTGAGTCCAGCTCTAGGGAGTGGGAAGAATCTGCCCCATATTTCCAGTGATTGCTCTTCAGCAGCTCCGTCCGTCTCGTCTACTGCTACCTCAGTGTCTGGTAGATCTGATACATCTAAAGTAGGGCCACAAGAGGACATATCCATTTGGAAATAAATTAAATATTCCTCCAAACTCCCAGCTTCCAAGACACTCCACGAGGCTAGTAGATAAAGAGTTAAAGTTGTTGGCCAGTGTTGGGTGTGTTCAAAATTATTATTAGAGACAAAGATATCAAGAAACAACAGACAACAGACAAGCATGAAAAAAGGGCCTGACCCACGCAATCAGAAGTTAAGGACCATAGTCCAGAGATAAAACAGAAAATGGCAACAGCCTCGGATCTGAGCGATTATCATGCGATGAAGAATATCCTGCTGCAGGTAGTAGATGGGATAAAGAGCAGCCATTCTCGTTTTCAAAAGATCAGTGAGAGAGAGGACAGGTGTGATATGGACGCTGAAACGATGAAAAGACGCTGCGGGGGCAAGTATTCCTGCAATCACAAGGGTTGCATCATATTGAAATGGCCCGAGGACATGACCACATTCCAGCAACTATTCTGGGATGTAAAACCAGCCAGTATCATAGAGCTAGGTAGTTTCAATGGTGGATCAGCACTATGGATGGCTGACATGCTCCGTATGTTAGAGATAGAGTGTTCCATTCACTCCATGGACATTGATCCCTCACTTATCTCTGATTTGGCTAAAGATTTAAAACCTAAAAACGTCACATTCATTCAAGGAGACAGCAACAAGTTGGGAGAAACTTTTACTGATGAGTTTCTTAAATCCCTACCACGGCCTTTATTGGTCATTGAAGATGTTCACGTCAACTTGTATGGAGTGATGGAGTTCTTTCATCCATATATGAGCATTGGAGATTATTTCATCATGGAGGATCTAAGTCCCGAGGTTCCAGATAGTAGTGGTTACGGACTGATGGAATCAATACCATACAAAAGGATTGGGTCTGGAGATATTACTACAGTAAAGAAGTTTCTAAGTGATTATGCTGATCATTATTCTGTTGATTCATTTTATACCGATCTCTTTGGATACAATGGCGTCTGGAACTGGCATGGGTATATTCGCAAGATGTCCAATTGAAAAAAATATCATGATTTAATGCTTTATTTTTGTATTAGATCTAATTGTATATAAATAATAATAATTATTATTAAAGTTTAGCATGAGACCTATGCATCACCAGATCCTTAGTAATACTACTAATATTAGGAGTACCAGAGAGGACCATAGCTTGTCTAAATTCTTCTCTTAATATACTCAATACTTCACAAACACCTTCTTCACCCTGCAACATATTGATATCATTATACACCTTCTTCCCTATATCTCTTACATTGACAGCTAATCCCCATAGTACAGGACGTCCTATAAATACACATCTAGCTCCCAGTGCCAATGCTTTAAATACATCTGTTCCATGTCTTATACCACCATCCAGATACACCTCAATATTAGACCCTTTCACTGCCTCTACTATACCAGATAGTGCATCAATCTAAATAGAGAGAGATAGATGTGAAAAAAGAAAGGGGAGAGAGTGGATGAAAGAGGGGAAAATGTATGGAAGAGAAAAAGAGTCCAGAAGTGTCTTTACACATATTAACCTACAGTTGCTGGTACAGTATCTAATTGTCTTGCTCCATGATTTGAGACTAATATTCCCTGTATATCATGTTTCATTGCTTCCCTAGCATCATCTGCTCTTAACACTCCTTTCAATACAATCGGCAATCTAGTTATACTCCTCAGCCAATCAATGCCATCCCAAACAAGTGATGGATCTATTAATTTCTTAACATACTCTTGTAAAGCCGATCCACCACTTGATGCCAATGAACTACTATCTCTTTCACTAAAATTGGCCAACTTGAGATGTCGAGGAAGAGAAAACTTATTTCTCTTGTCCCCATATCTCAGCCCAAGCTCAGGAGTATCAACAGTGACCACTAAAGCTTTGAAACCTTCCCTCTCGGCTCTACGAACAAGATCGATTGTCAAGTTATTGTCTTTATAAACATATAACTGAAACCAGCGAAAGGAGTGGCTGCCATTGTGCTTTGCTACCTCTTCAATATTTGTAGTAGACCAAGAGCTAAGGGTCAAACAAGTACCCATTCTTGCAGCAGCTAAAATGAGGATAAAAGTAATAAATGAATTTAGTTATACATGTATTATATACCTCTAGCAGTAGCTTTCTCTCCATCAGGATGAGCAAGGCATTGCATAGCAGTAGGTGATATACCTATTGGCATATCAATAGTATCACCTAATAATCTAACACTCATGTCAATCAGAGATACATCAACCAATACTCTGGGAAATATACTATACCTACAGCAGGGAAGGAAAGAGACAAAGAGATACCATACAAATACAATGTAAATTTTTCGAGGGCTGTAAATTTCCAAAAATAAATCAGTGAAAATCAATTCAAGATGGCAGACAGTGTAACAAAATACACAAATTACATTCTGGGGCCTGGGCTTAGCTTTTTAAGAGTTGTTCACACTTTATGAAAATTTGAGGTAAACTAACTGTTACTAATATCATTATTACCGGTTATAAGCTTGCACATTGTCCCTCAGAGTATATTCTGTAGTTGCTCCAGATGAATAGTATCCCCAAGCGTTCCTATCTAATATTGAGCGAGCCTCTTCTTCGTATTCTTCTAAACAAATGAGGCTCTTGGTAGCCATTTTTCTTTTAATAAACACTTAATTTTAATAATGAAAAATGATTAATGAGTTGATTTACTGTTTGTTTTAAATTAAAGTTTAGCATGAGACCTGTGCATCACCAGATCCTTAGTAATACTACTAATATTAGGAGTACCAGAGAGGACCATAGCTTGTCTAAATTCTTCTCTTAATATACTCAATACTTCACAAACACCTTCTTCACCCTGCAACATATTGATATCATTATACACCTTCCTCTCTCTATATCTCATACATTGACAGCTAATCCCCATAGTACAGGACGTCCTATAAATACACATCTAGCTCCCAGTGCCAATGCTTTAAATACATCTGTTCCATGTCTTATACCACTGTCTAGATACACCTCAATATTAGACCCTTTCACTGCCTCTACTATACCAGATAATGCATCAATCTAGAGAGAGGGAGAGGTGAAAAAAGAAAGGGAAAGAAGAATATAAATCTAAAAGACCATTACTCGTATTAGCCTACAGCTGCTGGTACAGTATCTAATTGTCTTGCTCCATGATTTGAGACTAATATTCCCTGTATATCATGTTTCATTGCTTCCCTAGCATCATCTGCTCTTAATATTCCTTTCAATACAATCGGCAATCTAGTTATACTCCTCAGCCAATCAATGCCATCCCAAAAAAGCAGTGATATCCCCCAGCTTATCAGTAATGAGGTACTATCTCTATCACTAAAATTAGCCAACTTGAGGTGTGGAGGTAAATAAAACTTATTTCTTTTTTCAGGAAATCTCGTTCCAGATTCAGGAGTATCAACAGTGACCACTAAGGCTTTGAAACCTTCCCTCTCAGCTCTACGCACAAGATCGATTGTCAAGTTATTGTCTTTATAAACATATAATTGAAACCAGCGAAGGGAGTGGCTGCCATTGTGCTCTGCTACCTCTTCAATACTTGTAGTAGACCAAGAGCTAAGGGTCAAACAAGTACCCATTCTTGCAGCAGCTGAAATGAGGATAAAAGTAAAAAATGAATTTAGTTATACATGTATTATATACCTCTAGCAGTAGCTTTCTCTCCATCAGGATGAGCAAGGCATTGCATAGCAGTAGGTGATATACCTATTGGCATATCAATAGTATCACCTAATAATCTAACACTCATGTCAATCAGAGATACATCAACCAATACTCTGGGAAATATACTATACCTGAAGGGGGAAAAGGAGAAGAGATTATGATTACAATTCTGATAAAAATATGTAATTAAATTAGAGAAATGTTCTTGTAAATAAGCATTCTTTAAAACAATATTATATGTACAACATGAACACTGAACATAAACTACTGTTTTCTGATATTATCATTACCGGTTAAAAGCCTGCAAATTGTCTCTAAGAGTATACTCTGCTATTGCTCCAGGTGAATAGTATCCCCATGTGTTCCTATCTAATATTGAGCGAGCCTCTTCTTCGTATTCTTCTAAACAAATAAGTCTCCTGGTAGCCATTTTTCTTTTAATAAACACTTAATAAACAGAAACTCCTTTATAATCAAATCCATTATTTCAGTGAATCAATATCATCATCATCAATAAAATCAAGAGTACATGATAAAATACAGAAATAACTAAATAAATATGAGTTACGGATACATATACCAATTTCAAGAAGGAGTCCATACATTTCCTTTACAATCAGGAGCAAGATATCTATCATTCCATATCCAGGGTCTATCTACAATAAGTTAAAGAGAACGCTCAAGGGAGAGGAAGAAAGAAGAGATAAAGCAATTCTCACCAGTTGTTTTATAATCAGTCAGTGGCAGGTCAATGGGAATGGGTAGCATGCTATTATCTACAAGAATAAATACGAGAACTGAATAACAGCAGCTACAATACTACGTACTGGAAGAACTTTCTCCAACCATTAGTGTACCAGATTCATCCTATGACATGCAAGGAATTGCTATTTACAAAATGTTTGTATATGTCACATACATCAGGCAAGAGGAGTACACCAATCTCATATGATCTTATTCTCAGTTGTGTTCCCTTCTTTTCAAACCCTCCCCATGCAGCCTTTGAGAGGTTCGCACTATGAGATGTATCAAAAGGAAGCAACAGCAAAAATGTGACAAAAGCTTCTCCTCTCATTACCTGGTTAAAAGGAACCAAGCTAATCTGTCACAAGTAGGAGACACTCTCATGTATGTCTTTATGTGAGGAGAAGCTCTTGAACGACCATAACCTTCAGCAACCCACTGACTGCAAGAAAGACAGTAATTGTAAAATATACATGACATATACTTAAAGAAGGTAGTCAGGTAAGGTTGCTTTAGAGCTGTCTGACTGGCATAAGGAACAGATCCTCCAGCTATAGTAATGATGTGTTATGTAGAACAAACAATAACACTACTGACCCATGTATCCTTCTAAGCTATTCTTAATGTTTTCTACTGTAGGAAATACCTAGAAAATATTATAATATAATAGGCATGTGCTTCTTATGTTGCTAATTACTAATTGAAGTTTTCCTTTTGGTATTTCACTGCGCAATGTCTTAACTGTGCCTGTCTTCCAACATGAACTCAAACTAGTTAGCCATTCTGAAGTCAGCCATGATGAAGGAGCAGGCCCTAATGAGCCAATGGAGGAGAACTGACCAATAACAGGCCAGTCCTTTGTTGTGGTAGAGGCTGATGGGCCATGCTCCTCTAGTACCTTGGGATTTAATGAATAGCAAATAAAAGGATCTTCTTATTTACTTTTCTAAGCTTCATGTGTCCCCATTTGAATATATTCAGTCCAGTGTGAGGGCCTGGGACAGAAGCTATGATGTGTGCTCTGAATAAAAATAATCACTCCCTCTATACTCAATACTCACTCTCTCACTGAAAGTGTGTGTGTATGTACATGTGTACCTGCATGATGACATGTCATGAGATTTCACTTTCTCTTTCCATTCATTCATGGCAGCTCCTGTATATGTATCAAGATAACTCTTTTACTAATAATAAAATAAAGATTATAGTATACTATACCTACCAGTAGATCATCTTGAAACTTGCAGCTTCTCTTTACGGTGCTCTTAGGAAATACAGGACTCATCCATACACTAAAAATGATATTAATTGGTAATCATCACCTGTCATTGAATGATCTATACCCTTGTGTCTTCTGATCCCAGTCTTTCTGAATAAGATTAGCAGTGTGTATGACAACACGTAGTCCTTCATTATAGCTAAGTAGCATCATCTTACTATTATAAATGTACATGTACTTATTAAAGAGAAACAGAGGAAGTGTATGTGTGTATTTAAATTTCCAGAATGTTCAATGCTGCTACAGTAGAGCAACTACAGTACAAGCCTACCTGTGATGTGTTCCAAACAAATCTAACTTTGCCTATAATAAAGAGGAGCTATAAATTCAGTGCACTAATTATTAATTTCTTCATTATAACCTGCAACAGTTTGATGTTAGGGTGAGGGAGTGAGTCCATTCTGAGTGACTCAAATTCCCTTCCTTGGAAACCATGAACTATTAGTAATGGTAATGATCTAGAGTTGTGAAAAATTACACAGTAACAAACTAGTTTTTGAAAATTAATGGTAAAATGCCATTATTGCAATACAATGACAGTAATACATGCATTTATTAACCTCTTGTCTTCAGGATACTGATCTAGCAACCATTTGATGTCAAACATGTAGTTAAACTATAAAAAACAACAATAGTTATGTGCATAAAAATTTCGAAGTGATAATCCATGCTTTTACAGTTCAGCCTGCTATTGTCAAGACACTTCCACAATCAGGACAGTATTATTGGGTCCCAAAGTACCCATGTAGCACATTAAGGTGGATTTACAATATGACATTAGGCCAGCGTACCGTCAATTTTTAATCAAACGCGTGGGCAGTTTGACCTTTTGAGGCATGCTTTCCACTGGAATAGAACCAGATTCTATTTCAGCGTCAACGTAACGTCAGGACTAGCGTAATATTGTAAATCCGCCTTTATGACGTCCTTATGCTATGTAAAAAGTTTGAGCCAATTCCAACTGCAATTTATCTAGTTATGGTCATTTTTAAAAATACCATATTTCCTAGGGAAAATATTTCACGAAAATCACCTTTCAATCTATTCACAAGGAAAATTTTTTTGCGTTTTCTTCTATTGACCATTATCAGTATGGTAAAAAAACAATTTTCATAGGTAAAAATTTTCAAAAAAATTTTAAAACCGTGAAATTAGCGAAATTAAATTCCAGTGAAATATACCCCCTATACGGTAGCCAATTCTGAAAAATACCCTATACTATAGCCCATTTTTTTTTCTTTAAAAATGCTCCAAAATCCCCTTACTTTTTTATTACAATTTCTGATACATATTAATGTCCTTATGCTATGTAGAAAGTTTGAGCTGTTTCCGACAAATAAATTTTGAGTTATGAGCACTTTTTAAAAATGAGCCAATTTTTGAAAAATTCCCTGTACTATAGCCTATGCTTTATTCCAAAAAAGGCTCCGGAATCAATTCAAATTTTTATTACATTTTTTGATACATACTGATGTCCTTATGCTATGTACAAAGTTTGGGCTGATTCTGACAAGAAATTTTTGAGTTATGGCCATCTAAAGAAATGGGCAATTTTCGAAAATTTCCCTGTACTATAAGCCCATGGTTTTTTCAAAAAAATGGCTCCAAAATCACACCCAATTTTTATTACATTTTCTGATACATATTGATGTACTTATGCTATGTAGAAAGTTTGAGCTGATTCAGACAAGAAATTTTTGAGTTATAGCCATCTAAAGAAATAGGCCAATTTTCGACATAGCCCATGGTTTTTTTTGAAAAAATGGCTCCAAAATCACACCCAATTTTTATTACATTTTTTGATACATATTGATGTCCTTATGCTGTGTAGAAAGTTTGAGAAGAGTGTAATGCCACATATACACAAGACACAATGCATTGGTATATATATATAACAGTATATTTACTGACCTGAGCTGAACCAATCAAGTTGCCATGAGTAGATGAGAGAATATCTATAAAAGGACATTATTACCCTTTATATAAATTCCTCACCTTTTATCCCGACAGTGTATCTAGGATCATTATACCGATCAGGTATGCCCCTCACCTTCGTCAAATAAAATAAAGTGGGTGTGATACCAGTAGGTGGAGCTTCTTCTAGAGGTTTGTCCTCAATTAAAATACAATCGTCATCCTCATTGGGATTTGGCTTTAGTTTCTTCGATGGAGGATCCTTTACCTCTTCCTCTTCTACCAGGACAATAGGAGCATTGGAAGAGGAACCTGCTGCTACTTTGGAACTGACTTTTAATTCACAAAATAATATAAATTATTCTAAAAGCAGTAGCAGCTGAGAATACAGTCTTACCTATCGTGTGTCTGTAATTCTCAAAGTGGGTTGGATTCTTTCTGTAGCAATTCGGATCATATCTACACAATGGCTTGTCTTGATCTTCTCCAGTTTGGTCTTCCTTGGAGGCCATTTTATTAAAAGTGGGAGTGGTTAAAAGTAGGTCACGCCCATAATTCTGATGATATGGATG
>NW_003546951.1:34522-42325 GCF_000090795.2 Amphimedon queenslandica
GTAACCAGTGATACAACTACCACACAATACACCATTCCTATGAGAGGCACAAATATGATCATTTAAGAGACTGTAATTCAATGGAAGGATATGATCTCCATTTTTGGTATTGTTAGAGTTATGATAATCACATAGACTAATCACACAATCTGCTGTTGCAAATTTCTCTCCTATATATCCAGCCCAAAGTCCTGTATCAATGACTGCTGCATTATTATCTTCTAAACAATGTAATATTCCATAATAGTAGTTACTGTTACAATGACAGGTATCAGTTTGAAACATGTATCCAGGAGGGCACTGATATAGAGTGATGTTAATGAATAATCTAGCACTGTACTCAGTTGTCTGTAGTAATAGAGTAGCTTTATCTCCTACTATTCCTTTAAAGACTATTATATAATTGTTAGCAATGGAGTGAGTTAGATCAATCTTCAGTGAGGAATTATGTTCATTTTGTAGTGTTGCAGACAATGGAAACAATTGTAAGTTTGTTATATTGCTATCAAGTTCATCCTTTTGTTTTATGGTCATATTGTATGGTATTCCAGGATATGGAAATAGCTCTTTCTCATTTATTGACAGGTTGACTGGTGCAGTAGCAACTGGAGGTGGGTCAGGTGGTACTGATGAAACTTGAATCTACCCATTTTGCCAGCTGTAAATAAATTTGATGTAGTCTCATTATGTAATTGAACACAATCTTGAAGTGTAGAGGCAAAAATATCATGACCAAACCCAGCAATGGCAGTGTTATTATTAAAAGTAAATTGGACATTTACATAAGGATTTTTACCATAGTTTTGATAAAGAAAGCATGTTCCCTCATGTACTTCAATCGGTGATTGAATATATATTGCACCACCAAGGCCTAGGGGAGCTTTATTATTTGAAAATTCTATCAAAGATGTACTATTTTCAACAAAGTCCATTACTGAACCTTCTGCAAAAAGTATAGCACTTCCTCAATCTCCAGTGTTGTTAAAAAAATTAATATTGGCCCCATGGGAAATGTGTACACGGCTGTTCACTGCATATAAAGCAGTCCCAGTGTTATTGGCAAATAAATTTTGACTACTAAAATAAACAAAAGCGTCACTAGCAAACAATGTTGCTTGAAACAATTTACCTCTAAGTTGCTGTTGATAGTTTTCTATTTTTGCCACATTTCCAAGGAAATGACAATGCTGAAATGCTACAATAATTTTAAGGCACCAATAAATTTTTTGACTTCTACCACTGATATCTACTGCGCTGAGCTAACTATAGCTTTGTTGCCAGAGAAATAGCAGTTGTTGAATTTAATTAATTTTCTCATTGCATTGGCTCAAATGATATTATGAAAAACTTGAGTATCAACTCCTTCAACAAACTTTGCTGTGTTATTCATACCTTACAACCTAGACCAAGAGGACTATCAGTATTGTCACTGAGTAACGATATAGATCCTCAGTCTCCTCTCCCTCTCTATCATATATATACTCATGTAACCACATTCAAAGGACTGAGATATGTACAAACATCTAAAAAAGAGAAGAAGTTCCTCACTGCCACACATGATGGTTCTTATGCAGTATTGACTGATAGTGTTGATCATATCTTCATATACTGTTGATCTGATGAAGGGGTCAAAGGTCAAACAGTAGGTCAGTATCTAGACTATTGCACATGTATGTACATGTACTAACTATTATACTCTATGTTATTAAACTAGATCTATCTCATTATTTATATGTTATTTTCATTTTGGATAGTGTTATTAATGATGGAAGATTATACTCAGTACCAAATTAGAATTTTACCTTAAGGTAGGTATTCCTAAAAGGAATTCTTCGTGTAAGTTGCAATCATGTCCCTATACATAATGGAGTGACTAGAGTTAATTTTGGACTTTTGCTAATACTGTGTAGGTGATTGGTAATTTTGGAGGAAAGGAAAATTGGCAAACAGCATTTTGATAGCCATTCACGATATAAAATCTGCCAATTTGTGCTATAATGTGCATGGCCACAAATTCAACAAATCTAGTCTAGCACTTCACCAAAATTAATTTTACTCCCTCCATTCAAAATAACCAGTTGTACAGTGTATGATTTAGCATCACTTACAGTATCTATGCTTGCAGACAAACATGTACTTGGGCATGATTTGAAAATCACCAATATTCAATTCTTTATTGAAACAGTAGGGTGGCACACAGGCTATAATAACTGTGAACCCTGAATTATTGTATCTGGAATGTAGTGTATTTTGAGTTATTTAAGAGAACAACTTGTGTACCTTTGCCTATATGCCTATGCATATGGCAAGAGTAGATAATTACAACAATTATGTATAATGTGAAACAAGCGTAACAGGGTAAAAAATATTCCTATAATTGATTTCACCACCTTGCAAATACAACTTGGTCATTATTAAGACTTATAGAGGTTCTCTCTACCTTATAATGCCTCTAGAGAAGTCTTAAGACAGTATCTCTATGCTCTCTTGCAGTCTTGCTGTTAGAAAGCTCTTAACTTTGTCCCATGTGTAAGCCGCCATTTTGTTTGCCGTGACCACACCCACTCACGTAAAGGAGCGTGGGCGGGTGGTTGCTAAGGCTTGTTATTCCTCCAATACAACGTGTATAGAAGAAATGTAAGTGTGGACATACAAATATATATATATACATAGCGCCACGGTGAATTCAATTATAGGAACGACCTGGGGGCTTCGCCCCTAGTCTCGCGTAGCCAGACCACGCCCTCCGTCTGGCTAAGCGAGACTACTTCGCCCCCAGGTCGTTAAAAATGACCAAATTTAGTCATATTAACCATCTGGAATCACAATAATAACTGTAGTAGAGTAACACTATGCACAGTTATTGTATGTGACAACCATGAATATAATTCAGTGATGGTTTGGTTTCTCTTCTAATGTACTCTACCATTAGTGACTGAATAAAGAAGCTACTTGACTGCATCATCTATTTATAATAATAATATTTACAAGATGATTGATGTCTTTCAATGGAGAGCAAGTATTGGACTGTGGAACTATTGTCAAGCTGCCTCCAGTAGACCAACTAATGGCCACCACTCTCACTCATTCAAAACTGCAGCAGACAGCAAGTCAGCCAGTACTACATCAGGTCAAGAGAAGGCGTCTAGACTGCAAGCAGTTCTGTCTTATGTAGCTTCCCTCCTCCTCCTCCTCTCTTACTCTCTCTTTTTATTAAGACACATCTTGATAATTGCTCCAAAATGTAAACAACAACTGCAACTTTGTACTTGTATAGTTACTGGTATTTTATTATTAAATAACTGCTACCAAGTACAGTGTACTACTGGTGTTACTGTTACCGATATGAATTACCTCCAGTCAGTAGTGTTGCCTGGAGGCAGCAGTTCTAACTTGATTTACAATGATCTCTATTTTATTGTTTGCCTACGTATGCTCCTCCTTTTATCAGGAGATGTTGAGCTCAATCCTGGTCCTATGATTGATGATCGACCTGATATTTCATTGCTAATTCAATGGCTTGAATTGCTTGTTGACTGGAAACCATTTGGTTTATGTTTAGTTGGAATGGAAAAGCACAACATTTTAAAAATTGAACAAGAACATGTAAAAATTGAAGACAAAAAGTTAGCTTTATATTCAAAATGGTTGTCAGTCAATCCTAAAGCAACATGGAGAGATGTCACTGATGCACTGACTAGTATAAAAGAGAATACATTAGCTCAAAATATTAAAGATCTTATAGACCTTGACACTACTGCTCTGTCTGCCAAGACATCATTAGATCTATCACCAAGTGCACCAAGTTTTGATGGTAAATTATTAACCTAACATAATAAATGCTATCACTTGTGTAATAATTATGTAATATGTACTGCTAAAATTACTATTATAATTTTTGTTATTGTTATACTTTTAGGTGATACTGAAATAATTTTTTTTTCAAAAAATGATCAAGCAGTTCAAGACTCTTTGGATGAATTACAAGCAAAATTTTCTCACATAATGAGAAATTTAAAATCAACTTTTCGTAAAAAAGTGAATGAAAATTCACAGATATCTATTGAGATATCTGATTGGATTGAGAATCAGCTCCACTGGGAGCATGGCACAGTAGATGATAGTTTAGATGATATTTTCAAGAAGATCTATCATTATTATGATTTCATTGATTGTAGTCTGATAGTTGCTATGTGTAATGAGTTTATAAGTGATGAAAAAGATCTACTTGATGAACTGAAGGTTTATACATTGAAAGCTAATGCATTTCGTTCATCAAGACCAATTACTGAGCTCAAACAAAAGATACGTAAAGTGTATGGGCCTTATAGAAGATGTTTGGAGAATATGCCACTAATATGCATTGAACTTCAAAATCCTTGGAATGATGTTAAAATTAATGGATTGTATATTTTAATCAAAAAATTGCTCCCAATAGAACTTAGACAGTCAATAATGAAATATATCACTATTGAGGAAGGATCTGTTGTCATGAAGATAAATATTCTTGACATTAAAAGTGATAGTGTAATAGAATATATCGGAGGAAAGTTTCAGTTAATGCATCTCATTGGTATATTCAGTGTATACATTACTGATTATCCTGTCCTTCAAGAAGATGAGAATATGAACTTCACCTTTGAACTAGCTATTTTTGAGGCAGTCACAACTTGTAATAATGAAGCATTACAGTTTCTTCTTCAACTAGAAGCTACTAATATTGACCATACTAATGAAGAAGGCAAGACAGCACTAATGTTAGCCTGTAAAAGAGGACACAAGGACATTGTACACAGTTTACTGTCTGCTGGAGCTAATGTTAACTTTCAGTGTAAAAAAGGATGGACTGCACTAATGATAGCAAGTGAACATAATGACATTTCAATCGTTCGTATGTTACTACAAGCTAATGCTAATCCTCACCTGAAGATATTAGATGGAGCAAATGCTTTAATGGTTGCTAGTGGCAGTGGTAGCTATGAAGTTGTTAAGCTATTAATTAGTAGAGGAGTTGATTATAAATATCAACAAAAGGATGGAGGGAGTGCCTTTATGTTTGCTTGTCAAAATGGTCACACTCAAATAGTTGAACTGTTGCTGAAGGAACAAGTTGATACTAGTCTTCAAACAAGTGATGGTTGGAATGCTTTTATGTTGGCCTGTCAAAAAGGTCACACTCAAATAGTTGAACTGTTGCTCAAGGCACATGTTGATCCAAATATTCAAACAAACAATGGTTGGAATGCATTTATATTTGCTTGTGGAAATGGCCACACTCAAATAGTTGAACTGTTGCTAAAGGAACAAGTTGATCCTGATGTTCAAACAAATGATGGTTGGAATGCTTTTATTTTGGCCTGTCAAAATGGTCATACTCAAATAGTGGAACTGTTGCTGAAGGAAAAAGTTGATCCTAATGTTCAAAGAAATGATGGAATGAATGCTTTTATGTTTGCTTGTGGAAATGGTCACACTGAAGTAGTTGAACTTTTGCTAAAGGAACAATTTGATCCTAATGTTCAAACAAATGATGGTTGGAATGCTTTTATGTTGGCTTATGAAAATGGTCACACTCAAATAGTTGAGCTGTTGTTACAGGATAATCAAAATAATACTTTTATGGCAGCTTGTAAAAGTGGTGACACTCAAAGAGTTGAACAGTTGTTGGAGGAACAAGTTGATACTAATTTTCAAACTAATGATGGTTGCAATGCTTTCATGATGGCTTGCCAAAATGGTCACACTCAAATAGCTAAATTGTTACTGAAGGAACAAGTTGATCCTAAGATTCAGCAAAATGAAGGTTGGAATGCTTTTATGATGGCTTGCCGAAATGGCCATACTCAAATAGTTAAACTGTTGCTAAAGGAACAAGTTGATCCTAATGTTCAAACGAATGATGGTTGGAATGCTTTTATTTTTGCTTGTCAGAACGGCCATACTCAATTAGTTGAACTGTTGCTAAAGGAACAAGTTGATCCTATTGTTCAAACAAATGATGGGTGGAATGCATTTATGATGGCTTGTCATAATGGTCATACTCAAATAGTCAAACTGTTGCTGAAAGTACAAGTTGATCCTAATGTTCAAAATAATAATGGTTTGAATGCTTTCATGTTGGCTTGCCAAAACGGTCACACTCAAATAGTTGAACTGTTGTTGAAGGAACAAGTTGATCCTAATGTTCAAACAAATGATGGTTGGAATGCTTTAATGTTTGCTTGTAAAAGTGGCCACACTAAAATAGTTGAACTGTTGCTAAAAGAAGAAGTTGATCCTTATGTTAAAAATAATGATGGTTGGAATGCTGTTATGTTTGCTCGTGCAAATAATCACACTGATATAGTTAGACTGCTTTTGCTGAACCAACATAGTGAAGCTAAAATTCAAGATAATAATGCTTTGATGTTGGATTATGAAACTGATAAGACTCAAAATGTCAAACAGTTGCTACAGGAACAAGTTGATCCTAATCTCAAAAAAAATGATGGAAGGAATGATTTTATATTGGCTTGTCAAAATGGTCACGCACAAATAGTCAAACAGTTACTGAAAGAACAAGTTGATCCTAATGTCAAAAGAAAAGATGGAAGGAATGCTTTTATGTTGGCTTGTCAAAATGGTCACACACAAATAGTTAAACAGTTGCTGAAGGAACAAGTTAATCCTAATATTCAAAAAAATGATGGAGGAAATGCTTTTATGTTGGCCTGTCAGAATGGTCATACTCAAATAGTTAAACTGTTGCTAAAGGAACGAATTGATCCAAATGTTAAAAAGACAGATGGTTGGAATGCTTTTATGTTAGCTTGTGCAAATGGTCGTATTCAAATAGTCGAACTATTGCTAAAGGAACAAGTTGATCCTAATGTTCAACAAAATGATGGACGGAATGCTTTTATTTTAGCTTGTCGAAATGGTCACACTCAAATAGTGAAACTGTTGCTCAAGGAGCAAGTTATTCCTAATGTTCAACAAAATGATGGAAAGAATGCATTTATGTTGGCTTGTCAAAATGGTCACACTCAAATAGTGGAATTGCTGCTAAAGGAAAAACTTAATCCTAATATTCAACAAAATGATGGAAGCAATGCTTTCATGTTGGCTTGTCAAAATGGTCACACTCAAATAGTTGAACTGTTGCTAAAGGAACAAATTGATCCTAATGTTCAGCAAAATGATAGAAGCAATGCTTTCATGTTGGCTTGTCAAAATGGTCACACTGAAATAGTTGAACTGTTGCTAAAGGAAGAAGTTGATATTAATGTTCAACAAAAAAATGGAAGCAATGCTTTCATGCTGGCTTGTCAAAATGGTCACACTCAAATAGCTGAACTGCTGCTTAAGAAACAAGTTAATCCTAATGTTAAACAAAATGATGGAATGAATGCTTTTATGTTGGCTTGTCAAAATGGTCACACTCAGATAGTTGAAATGCTGCTGAAGGAACTAGTTGATCCTAATGTTCAGCAAAGAAGAGGTTACACTGCTTTAATGTTAGCTAGTTTTAAAGGACGTTATGAAATAGTTAAGTTATTATTAGAATGGAAAGCTGATCCAACTATTAAATCTATTAAAGGGCACACTGCATTATTACTAGCCCGGACTGTTGAAATATCTGCATTGATTAATAATTATATAAAGAAAGGCAATGAAGATGCAGGAAGTATTTATTCATCTGCATCTCAACTAACAGTATCCAGTGGATATCATACAGTATCAGATATTAATAGTTTGAGAAGTTTTCCTTCAACATTAACTTTGGATTCGGCAATAGAGGAGGACATTCAAGACATGAAGTGA
>NW_003546952.1:0-17687 GCF_000090795.2 Amphimedon queenslandica
ATATTAGTATTACATGTACCTGTATTGTGTCTATTCCTGTTACAGTTATTAGTAAAGGAGACTGAGATACAACAGTTGAAGGATCATCAAACTGAAAAGGAACAGCTACTGGAGCAAGTTAGTACCGATATGATGTACATGTACATGTATGCTCCTCCCCTCTCCTTATAAGGTAAGGTCCATCACTGATGATGACGATATTTTTGGATTTTTTGATACTCAAACCGAACGACTGATGGGCCTGGAATCAGACAAGAATCAATTGAATTTGATAATTAATGAGTTACAAGAAATAATTGATAATAATAATGAAAAGATTAGAGAACAAGAAGTATGGAATTATTATTATTATTATTATTATTATTATTATTATTATTATTATTATTATTATTATTATTATTATCATCAATAGGTTGAATTATCATATTATTCTGAGTTAAAGAGAGATCACGAGTTATTGAAGACACAGCAACTGTCACTGGAATATAAACTGGAGACATACCAAACTGAACACATTAACAGGTAGTGGGTGGAGCTAGTTATAAGTACTAGTTATTAATTACTGGTTATTAATAGTGAAGGAGAGTTATTGAAGAGATTGGAGTCACTGAAAGAAGATAATGAAATATTACAAGAAAGAATTAATGCACTAACAATGGAGAATGATACCATCAGTACAAGACTGGAAGAAACTACACTGGAGTGAGTGTATGGGTAATTAATAATGCATTAATTAATTAATAATTATTAATAGATTGACTAGTTGTAAAGGAAGACTATCATTATCAGAAGAACAGCTGAACAGGTACTTACTGTATATACTACTGAATGATGAGTGACACTGATTGGTACTGATCATTGATTCATACTGATCACTTTGATTGGTACTGATCTCATTGATTCATACTGATCACTTTGTTTGGCACTGATCATTGATTGTGTGTTCAGGTTACAGGAACAAGAAGAATTGACTTTTAAGGAGAAAGAGGAGCTTAGATCATCACTGGAAATATTACAAGAAGAGAAGTCGAAACTACAACAAGTTAGTAGAGGAACTTTAACATCATGATACAACAGTTACTGTAGGATAATACAGTAATGGTTGTTAGTATACATATCAGTAATGAGTGTTCAGTATTGGTGTATGGTAGTGACTGATATATCTATTGTGTATTGACTAGGAGTATCAAGAGATAGTAAAGGAGAACGCTTCATTATCTGGTCATCGTAACCTAAGACAAAGGATACAGTTCCATGCTGACCTCAAGGAGAAGTACCACAAGCTACTTGAAGTAACAAACAAATAATAATATTAATAATAATAATAATAATAATATTAATATTAATATTGTTTTCATTGTTGTTGTTTAGGATCACAGGGTGTTGGAGGAGAAGTTCCAGTCTAATTCAGCAGCTGTAGCTCAAGCACTGCTGATGAGTAAAGATCAACCGGTACCATCACAACAAAGAGTGACCAGGAGCAAACTGAAGGGGAAGGAGAACATTAGCAAAATAGTTTAATATTATTATTATTATTATTATTATTATTATATTTATTTAGTTTATTATTGTTTTTCAACCCTTTACTTTATAATAAATGCTGTTTAACTCATTAATTATTCATTGAAGTGGGTGTGTTTATGCTGGGAAGGAGTGCCCAGGCCGGTTCTTTTGTCTAGAATAAAAATGGGTGCTACTTTGAAGTCCCTCGTTTACCTTCTGAAAGAAGCTCTCTTCACTTCAAAATACATCAACTACATAATGATACTGATACTGATAATGGAGAGTGTCCTGGTGCCAGTGATTGTATGGAAAGTACCTTGTAAGCAGTGATAATAATAATTATTATATTAATTATTATAATTATTTATTAATTAGATACTGAAATTGATTGGAAGGCTTACATGTCTGAGGTTGAAGGATTTTTGAATGGAACCAGAGACTATTCTAAACTTAGAGGAGACACTGGACCCCTTGTGTATGTAATTAACTGAGTGGGCGTACATTGAGTACATGTAGTATTAATAACTATTAATAACTATGTGTCCAATAGGTATCCAGGAGGTTTCCTGTACATATATTCAATATTGTATTATCTTACTTCAAGAGGATCTGACATTAAACTAGCTCAAGTTATATTCTCTCTCCTCTACCTCCTCAATATGACTCTGATACTTCAGATATACAAGAAATTATCTAACGTAAGTCTGGTCATGGTTGCTATGGTAACTGTATCATTTCCATGGTTACATGTATTTATTGTTCCGTTAGTTGGCCTCTTTCTCTCCGGTCCTCCTCCTCTTCCTATCCCTCACTGGTTACAGGGTACACTCCATTTTTGTACTGAGACTCTTTAACGATACTGTTGCCATAGCAACCCTTCACATAGCCATCCTCCTACTAATTAATAATTATTGGAATATGGGATGTATATTGTACAGGTAAGATATTAAATGTATTATTATTATTATTATTATTATTGGTGTCTCTTCATTGGTGTAGTGTTGCTGTTTCTATTAAAATGAATATATTACTCTATAGTCCTGGATTGGGGTTTATATTAATGAAGAGATTTGGAATTAAAGAAACAATAAAGAAAATAATTTTATGTGGACTAGTACAGGTAATAACTATATTGATAAACATGTGGAGAAAAAATAGAAAATTCTCTACTTTTCATTTTTGGCAAAATTTGGCCCATGACCCTGTACTATAGTACAGGGACTTTTGTCCGATTTTTGAGTAACTTTAAAAATTTGTAAAAAAATCCAAATTTCATCGGAATCAGCTCAAACTTTCTACACAACATAAGTGCATGTATATGCATCAGGAAATGTAACAAATTGAGGAATTTTTTACTTATTAATTTTGGCAAAATTGGACAAAAATCCCTGTACTATATAGTACAGGGACTTTTGTTTGATTTTGGAGCAACTTTAAAAAATCATGAAAAATTCAAACTTTATTGGAATCCGCTCAAAATTTCTACACAACATAAGAAAATGCATATGTATCAGGAAAAGTGATAGAAATAAAGAATTCTGTCCTTTTTCATTTTTGGTGAAATTTGACTCAAGACCATGTGCTATAGTACAGGGACTTTGGCCCAATTTTGGAGAAACTTTTAATTCATAATTATGTTATTTTTAGGTTGTTATTGGTTCTCCATTTCTCTTATCTCATCCTGTATCATACTTGATGATGTCATTTGATGTCACTAGAGTGTTCCTTTATAAATGGACTGTGAACTGGAGACTAGTACCTGAAGAAGTGTTTGTATCAAGATGGTTCCACTCCTCATTATTAATAATACACTTATTATTAATTATACTATTTATTAATTATAAATGGATGAAGTAGGTCCCATTAATTATCAAGTACATGTATATACTGATGATATTCTTGTTCAGGTCAATGAGGTACAGGGACCTGTTCTCCTGGACCAGTAATGGATCAATGGCTACTAGTGAAGGTACCAGCCCATCAGTAATAGTGTCCATTATACACTGGAGAAGTACATGTACTCCAGTATTAGTAATGATCATGTATTAGACTGTCTGTATTAGTAGTCTGGGGTCTATGCATCAGTAAGTGAATATAAGTATATATAAAGTATAAGAGGTCCTCTACTAGCAGTATATGGACTATTGTTTAATGATTACTGATGATGGATAGTCCTGCATTACATTATCATACATTACTAGTCCTTATTGTATCTATTCTCCTACTGATAGAACTGGTCTATTGTATGTATGTGAGTAACTTCATTGGATTAATGGTCTCAAGGTCACTCCACTATCAGTTCTATGTTTGGTATTACTATACACTACCAATACTGATGGTATGGGCCAGGATTAATACCCTAATTAGGTGAGTGGGTGTATGTTAGGGGGTGTGGTTAATTTCCTCTTATTTCTAGTATGTTACTGCTGGTTGGTATGGAGTATTGTTGGAATGTGTTCCCATCAACTGTGTATTCATCATTACTGCTACACATTATTCATATTATTATTATTAGTAATTTATTTATTAATAATAGAAAATAATTGTATAATTGTAACAAACATTTTAATAATATTTATAATAATGAAACTCCACTATTGGTAGTGGTTTGTGTGGTTGTTCTTTTCTGTGTCTATCAATCAATGTCTTCTTTTGATCTTCAAAAGTATCCACCAGGAGAGGAGGAGTGTATCCATCATTAATATGAATATATTCAAGTGATGGATGGATGAAGATAGTTTCATATAAATGTTGTACTAGTTCTATCCAGTTAGGTTGAGATGACTCTTTATTAATATCTCTACACTCTATCCTCAGTAGTCTGATGGTTGTATGCGACTGTAACATGTTAGTAACAGCAGGTAGTCCCTGTTCATAAAACAATGGTGTCATAATTTGTTCCTTCTCTTCCTCACTACAGTTACTGTATGGCTGATCTGGTTTGAAGTTCACTTTAAGTCCTGTGAGATTGTTCTTTTGAGAGATGACATTAATAAAAGTTCTTATTTCTTCATTCAGTGGAATGGGTACACTCAACTGCTGTAGACTGGTGTTGTGTCTGAGACCAGTTGTTAGGAAGGACAGGAATGAACTGGGAATGTCATACTTAATCTCAAGGTATTTCAGTGTTTGGTTTTGTGTTAGCATGTCTTGTAGACTAGTACCCATACTGCTGGTATATACTCTCTCCTTCTTTATCTCCACACTCAGAGCTTCAAGTGTAGTATTGGTTTGTAAAATAGTAAATAGTTCAATAGCACTCTTAGCTGTGTCTAGTGGTAAAGTAAGTGTATGTAGACTGGGATGAGAGAGAAATAGAAGATGTGGTGGGTATTGATCATCTATTATCAGACAGTGTAATCCTTTGATATGTGGAAGGAGTGATGATCTCATCAGTTTACTTTTATTATTCCATCTTCTTCCTCTTGTCTCTATAGCAGTCAGTGGTGTGTTCACCTCTACTATATTCAGTGATGATGGGAATTGATCAGGCATGTCCAGTGAAAGAGCTTGTAATGTATTGTTGTCTTTTAGTAACTGCTCTATTACTCCATCAGGTAGAGTACAAGTAAGAATATTATCAACATGTATTGTTAATGATGTTATTGTTTTATTTCTTGTTACTCCTCTAATGACACTGATAATGGTGCTTGCTATTTCATTCTTAATTCCTTTATTCTTAATATTCATTTCTTGCAGTGTTGAATTCATTTCTACACATTTCTCAAGTTCAGTGCACTTGTCTATGTGGTACGTATTGTCAATTGTTGGTATAGTAGGCCAGTATATTGTTAATTGCAGTATCTTCAATTGAGGAAGATTGAGGAACTGTAACAATACAAGACAGGGAACATATTGACCAATTGATAATACACAGTAGCACTCCTGAATATTGTATAGAAGTGATGATTGTAATAATTTGTGTATTGATTCATCAGTGGGTTCATATAACCTTACCTCCAGTCTCTTACACTGGGTCTGTAGTGAGTTATTGGTTAGTCCAGCAGTGAAGACTGATAGTGACTGGTTAGATACATGCCTCAGGTCCAAGTGATTCCATGTTGTGTTGGAATTGTTTATACAATAACTGAGACACAACCAGTCAAACAATGATATTGATACTCTATCCAGACTCAGTGAGTGGTTGTTGATGGATTGTGCTAATACTTGACATAATGTTGTGTTCTGTGATTCATACAGGAGTTGAAGAAGAAGAATGAAAACATTGTCAAAATCAACAAAACTGATATGATCAATAATCCCACTTATTTTAATCTCAGGATTCTGATAGAAGTAGGAGAGATGACAAGTTTCAAATCCAAACAATAGTTCCCTCTTACACTGTAAGTCAAGTTGTTGTTTATTAAAATACTGTTGATAGCTCTCATGTTCAAGGTGAGTTAGACCTGCCACAAACCTCAGACACATTCGAAAGTGATCATTATCAAAGTGATCCTTAAACACTTCCTCTCTCTTCTTCTCATGCTTAGCTATCCACCATGCAGCTAGAAATTCCTGTATACTCAAGTGAAGGAACTGATACTTCTCCTCATCATATTCTGTGAATCTTGTCATCAGTCCAAGATAGTCTTCCTTGACTGCCTCACTCAGTGACTGTAGTTGATGTGAAGAGAATGTCATTCTTGTATTAGCCAGGTTAGTATAAGCTAATTGACACATCTCTTGTAAAGGTTTAGCTAATTGTGATGGTAATGAAGAAAGACTACCTAAAGTATGTGGGTTAATGTCATGTCTTTTAACATGTCTTCTGATAGTTTGTAGGATAAAGTTCTCATAGAGTTGAGTGAGTGTTGTTGGTAAGTGTCCTCCTTCCTTACAATAAACTAAGATGACCATGGAACAGACTAGTGGTACATAACACAATGATTGGACATCATTTCGTACTTTAAGATCATTAATGAGTTTCACTGCTAGTTGTGAGTCCTTACTGCCTTGAGTGGTTGTGAAAGGTTCGTGATTTTTATCATCTTTTATTTTTTTATCAATGATTTCTTGTGCTAGTTTTGTATCTTTTTGAAGTGTTTGTATAATTACTGTTGATATTTCTTCCTCAGAAAACCCAATGACCTGAACATGTCTACTGAGAGTATCCATTTTCAAAAGTGAAGAGGAGGCATAGCTACGAGAGGTAACAATTACTGAACATTGATCTAACTTCTCTTTACAAATGATACTATCAGCTAATGAAGACTGTCTGAGTTGTTCACTTAGTTCATCCCAACCATCAAAGATTATCAGTAATCCTTCTCCATTCCTCTTCTCAAACCATTCAGCTACCATGGGAACTTCATACCGTTGACGCACAAACAGGTCAGCTAGTTTAGTAGCTGTAGCTATCTTGGTATTCCTTAAAGGACAGTAAAGTACCAAGTCATACTGTTGGTGTACAAGTGGTCCATTAGACCACATATTTAACAGTTTACGACAGAGTGTGGTCTTTCCAATACCAGGAGGACCGTCTATTACTACTCTGAGAGACAGAGAACTATCTGTTGGTTGCAGGACATCTTCAATACTTATCTCTTTGTTTCCAGTTAGTTTAACTGTTTTATCAACTTGTCCTCTTAGCAGATGCCAAGCTGATTTTGCTTGTGTGCTGGAGTCTTGTTTTTCTACTAGTGCTAGTCTTCCAAAGAAATCTTTTCCAATTCTTGGTGGCCAGTCTGTAGCAACAATAGGTTGGTGTTTGTAGTGTTGTCTCATATTGTCAGCATATCCTTGAACATCATCAGGTATTGAACTAATGGATGTGACATTATCAGGTATAGACTGACCTAATGTATTGAGATATAATGACTATATATATTGATCACTGATAATGTACACACACACACACTCACCTAACTGGTGTAATATAGAGGTAGCAATATCTGTTAGTGTACGATGTTGTTGGTTTATTAATACATGACATATATCAATAAGATACTGCTCTGGATTAAGAGAGGATTCCAACTGTCGTTGTATCACAGACACTAATTGACTTGATTTCCTATAATCAGATATTCCTGTTACTGTTTGTATATTCTCTTTAGTATCCAGTGGTATTAGTCCTTCAGCATACAGTGCATCAGCTACTCTGTAAAGGTTAGTAGTAATAGCATCAGTGAGTTTAACAGAATGAGTCCTTAATATATCCTTTGGATTACCTGCAGTAGTGTATCAGTTAATGAGTGTTGTATTAAGTGTATGTTTACCTGATGTAGTACTAGTAACAGGTTTATTAATTACAGAAACTGATGATGATACAGTAGATACTACTGGTACAGTACTAGTAGGAGCATCAGTATTACCTATTATACATTTAATATAATTATTAATATATAAATACATGATCATACCTCCTGTACATTGATGTACTTGTAACTGATCATTAATAGTTTGTAATAAATTGATCTCTTCTCTTATAGTCAATGCACTGAGTACATCTCTCCATGTTGCTGTAGGATTTGTATTCAACCATTTTATAAATAAAGCTAGTTTTTGATGTTCAGTATGCACTTGTTCAATTATAATTGTAATATTGTGTTGTGTTATTCCAGGTAAGAGAAGACCAAATGATTGCCAGTCAACAAGTGGTTCAAGCCATTCAAGTAATAGGAAAATATCAGGTTGATCATCAATCATAGGACCAGGATTGAGTTCAACATCTCCTGATAAGAGGAGGAGGAGAAATAAAACCAAATAGTAGATCAGGTCAGAGCTACTCCCAATAGTAGCTATAAACAAGACTAATGACTGGAGGCAGTGGATCATAACAGTAACAGTAATTATTAGTAACCCAATACCTATTGTAAATACACTGTATGATAATATTATATAATGTTAGCTTGTTTACCAGTTGGAGGAATAAAATTGAGCTTCATATATCTTAATAAAGATAAAAGAAGAGAAACAATAAGAGACAGAGCTGCTGGCAGTTTAGATGTCTTCTCTCCTGATGTAGTACTGCCTGACTTGCTGTCTACTGCAGCTTTGAATGAGTGAGAGTGGCGGCCATTAGCTGGTCTACTGGAGGCAGCTTGACAGTAGTTCCACAGTCCAATACTTGCTCTCCATTGAGAGACATCAATCATCTTGTAATTATTATTATTATTATAAATGATGTTAGAGACCAGTAGTTCCTTTATCCAGTGACTAATGGTAAAGAGTACAATAGAAGTGAGTGTATGTGTACCTGAACTATCATTGAATTATATTCATGGATCATTAACACTATATGCTATGAGTAGTGTCTGTAGTATCAGTACATAGTGATTGGTAGTATTGTCACTACTGACCATATTTTAACTACATTTGGCCATTTTTCAGATCAAAAGCAAATATTATATGATTGAGCAAATCATAAAATGTGATGCAAAAATATAATGTGTGCATAAATTGAGCTCACATTTGACTCAATAGGAAACTACAGTAGATTTCAGAATCAGTTTAATACTATCCTATGTCGGGATAATAATATACATGTCACCATGTAATTACAATTACAATATACTTACCTCTATCACTGTTAATGATCAACTGTTGTAAGATAAAGAAATGAAAAGATACAGTCGAAAGTACAAGCCAGACAAGCCAATTATGCTGCAGTTGCAAAAAGGTGTGGCTAAAAAATAGCCACACCCATTAGGAATATAATAAATAATAATATTAACCTTCAAGATGGTGTTTCCAGTAAACCTTCAGCTAAGAGACAGTGTTCTTCTGAGTTCTGATGAGTGTCAATATAATGATGGAGTCCAGTTTATTCACAGGAGAATAGGCTCCTCCAGTTTTTAAATATTATGGTATATATTACAGACTCATTTCTACTAATGATACATTATACATTTCCTTTATGTTGTGTAGAGAGTTTAAGCTGATTCCAATCAAGTTTGCATTTTTTACAAGTTTTTAAGTTATTCCAAAATGAGGCCAAAGTTTTTAGTACATGGTCTCAATCCAAATTTTGCCAAAAATGAAAAATAGAATATTCTTTATTTTTATAGCTTTTTCCTGATACATATACATGTACTTATGTTGTGTAGAAAGTTTGAGCTCATTCCGATCAAGTTTGGATTATTTTACAAATTTTTAAAGTTGCTCCACAATTTGACCAAAATCCCTGTACTGAAATATTGCAAAAAATGAAAAGTGGTGATTCTAAATCAATAGTTATAATAATACTAGTAATAATAATAATAATTATTATTATTATTATTATTTGCTGAGTGGTTCAGGAAATTTGAAGGAAGTTAATGTGAGAAAGCAAACACAGAAATTGAAAATACAATAACTATTTATTAATCATAAGCAAACACACACCCACTCATTATTTATTATTATTATTTCCTTTCCTCCCCATACAGCCCCTCAGTGAGTCAATGACCTGATACTGATACTGGTACTGATACTGGTACATATAAAGGTGGTGTGTAGCTTAGTCTATGGAAGGTCTAATGACAGAAGAATTGTGATATGTAAGAACTAGTAGGGGAATGACTATAGATTTCATTATACTAACAGTACATGACTACATGTAGGTTAGTAATGTACTGGAGTACATGTTCATGTAGTCTGTGTTGACACTAACCCACTTCATGCAGTGTTGATATCAAAGTTAAAGTGATACATCAATTACTATCAGTACATGTACAATTAAAGTGAATGAATTATGAATGGATAGTGTTCTTTATGATAGACAGTCAATCAGGACAATAGTTCAATTGTTGATAGTACAATAAACTGTTGCTTGTTACACTAACCTCAAACAATGTACACTA
The DNA here is from genome assembly GCF_000090795.2 of Amphimedon queenslandica. NCBI lineage: Eukaryota > Metazoa > Porifera > Demospongiae > Haplosclerida > Niphatidae > Amphimedon > Amphimedon queenslandica. The sequence goes on from NW_003546952.1 coordinate 10,284, forward strand.
ATTGAACAATCACTATCATTAATTATCATTAATTAATTAATCAATGGATCCTCCTTTGTTCTTTATTAGGTAACTGCTGGTCCTTTGTTAGGGATATTATCATCTCCTGGTTTCCATAGCAACCAGTCATTAATGAAACCACAGACACAACAAACTTAGAAGAGAGAGGGAGGGAGGGAGGGAAGGAGTGAAATTGAAGCTAAAGGTGAATATCTTATTTCAAAGGACAGAAAATATCAAGAAATCATTTTTAAGGTTTACCGACACACTGACTGGCCCCCTTGAATGGGTCTGGGATTATTGGTAAAATTTTTAATATTATTTTTGTAATTAATAATGTATTAAAAATGAATTCATAATATATCACACGACAATAATTATTATATTAATTAATAATGTTAATTCTTCCTTCAATTATTGGATTGATTTCTCCCGGAGCCATGAACTCCCTAATCATTAGTAGTTATCAGTGGTTATTAATAGTTATTAACTGACCTGCAGTTCAGTGAACAGCTGCTGACAGAGTGTAGACCGTTGTTGTTATTGTATTTTGAGATGATGTAGTTTCTAACTAAAGTAGTCAATGTGATACCACTCTCCTCGTCAACCTAATAACAGTTAATTAATAGTTATTGTTAGTTATTATTAATGACTCACTATTATATTACAGTCTTTAAATACAGAGTATCCATCCTTACCACCAGCTATGTAGGACTTTGTACATAATTTGTAAACCTACCAACAATCAATTAATAATCAATTAATAATCAATTAATAGATATTCATTACTTGATCCTCTCTCATCATTTCTCCATTAATCAGTACACTGGTCCTAATGATCCTACTCCTAGGAGCTGCTCTTGAGTTGAAGGTGAATGATAGTCCTGATACCTGGGGGAACCTCCCCTCCAGCCGTGGGTAACCACCCACACCATTCTCTAGTGCTAGGAGCAACTGGTGGCCTCTGATCTCCATGACAACCAGAGAATCAATCATTGGTAGAATAGACATTAGATCCTATTAATAATAATAATAATAATACAGTATAGTCTCTCTTAATGGACACTCTCTATAGCGTACACCTCCATTTAACGGACAGCACCTAGTGTACCAATTACATTCCTTACTGTATAAAATAACCTCCACATAAAGGACACCTCTGTATAACAGAGACAGTGCCCTTATATAGAGGCTAGTCTCTCCCAGTTACCTTCAGTTTGAAGTCCCCTGGTTCATGGAGTGTATCTGATCTCAGTGTCCCTGAGTTAAGCAGTGCTAGGTCACTGCTGGTGCAGTGTCTCATGATATCAGTGATCAGGTTCCCAAGGTTAGTCTCTCTGCTTCTGATGCTACTGAACCGTCCATCAAGAGGGCAGCCTATCTCTCCAATCTTCTCCTCTAGTCCGTTTGATACTTGAACTGAAAACCTTTCAACAATACACTGGAGCTCTTTATCCTATAGCAACAACACATGTACGTTAATTAATAATAACACATGTACATGTACATGTAGTTTCATACCTGTTCATATTTCTTGGTTACTGTGTGTTTCACTAGTTCAATGGTGATTGGTTGAGTCATTTTAATGTTAATTTCACTGAATTCTCTAAAGTCTGATCCACTCTTAACAAATAATCTATTTTTAGTATCATCATCGTTAAACTGATAATCATATTCATGATCATGTCCTCCTAGTATTAGTTGTATTTCAGGTACTTCATTGAATAACTTGAGATCATTAGGAGTCCTCATGTGGGTCAATGCAATGATCAGTTCACATCCCTAATAAGGAATAGACACATGTACTTGATACCCTAACATTATGTACATGTACCACCCTATACCCTAACCACCCTATACCCTATTGGTAATACATTATGTACATGTACATGTATGACCAGTTCACAACCTTAAGGAATAGAACATAATTATACATAATATCCTAAGATGTCCCTTTTGTTAATATCCCATTAATAATACATTATTAACATACATGTACATGTATCACCCTAATAATACCACCCCATTATTAATACATTATGTACATGTACAGTATATCCTCACATTATTCTTGAGTATTGGTATGTATTCTCTAGCTGACTCTATGAAGTCAGTATAGACCACCTCCTCAGTACTGATGGTGGGTAGTGTCTCCAGCCACTCCCACTCCACCAGGCCTAATATACCAACCTATGAGTAATTAATAATTAATATAATGTTATTATTATTATTATTATTACTTTTATATTGTTCCAGGTTATTATTACGTATTTCTTTCCATTAGCTAACTGTCTCTTTGTGTTAATGCACTGGACGTTACTCAGTAACCATGGAAACCGCGTCTCCTTGGTGATATCAAGCAAGTGATCAACACCAAAATCTAAAGAAAGAGAGAAAGGTGGTGATATTATTATTAATGATACAATATAATCAGTTGCTACATACCAAAGTCATGGTTACCATACAGTGCTACATTAACTCTTAATGAGTTCAATACTGGAATCATCTGACGACCCTCAGTAACAACACTCACTGAAGAGGAGGAGACCCATCATTAACAACCATTAAATGTCAATAACTAACTGTTTGAAGGTGCTAGTGCGTCTCCACTGAAGAGTACCAGTGGGTTCTTGTACTGTAGGCTGTTGAATGCTGTCTTAAATCTTGAGGCTCCGCCCACTGGCTCCCTCTCCCTCTCCTCAATATTATACACATCATTGAAATGAAGAATGGACAAGGACTGGACACTACTGGAGGAACCTGCTGAATGTAATGACACCTTTTAATATACTGCATCAGGAAATATTATAAAAGTGAAGAATTCTTTCCTTTTCATTTTTGGTGAAATTTGGCTCGTGACCCTGTACTATAGTACAGGGACGTTGGTCCAATTTTGGAGCAATTTTAAAAAATCGTAAAAAATCCAAACTTGATCGGAATTAGCTCAAACTTTCTACACAACATAAGAACATGTATATGTATCAGGAAATGTAATAAAAATGGAGAATTCTCTCCTTTCCATTTTTGGTGAAATTTGGTCAGTGACCCTGTACTATAGTACAGGGACTTTTGTCCGATTTTGGAGCAACTTTAAAAAATCGTAAAAAATCCAAACTTGATCGGAATTAGCTCAAACTTTCTACACAACATAAGAACATGTATATGCATCAGGAAATGTAATAAAAATGGAGAATTTTCTACTTTTCATTTTTGGCAAAATTTGGCCCGTGACTCTGTACTATAGTACAGGGACTTTGGCCCAATTTTGGAGCAACTTTTAAAAGTTGTAAAAATTCAAACCTGATCTCAGAATCAGCTCAAACTTTCTAGGTAGCACACAAGTAATTACATGAACATCAATATGTATTGAAATATGCAAAAAATGCTAGTAATTTTTTGTTAACCATTTTTGGAATAATGGACTACATACATTTATATATACATGTCACATTGCTCTGTCCCTACATTAGCTACTTTAGACTGCACACATTAAAACTAGATTAAAGGAAGAGGATTTGAAGGAGAAGAGAGAGGGAAAGAAGAAAAGGGAAAGGACACTCACCTAAAGTACCTTTAGTTTGCTTCTCATTATCATTAGCACTGCTGGTTGTGTGTATTGGTACTATCCTACCACCAGCCTTAACACAATAACCACTGTTAGCTGATATACTGCACCTAGACCCCATCACACACACACTAAGGAGTGTTTATAATGAGTGAGTATCAGTTTACAACCTCCTTTACCCTCGCCTTTACCCTCGAGTTTCAACTTTCGAGTTGTTTGTTTGTGATGAGTCAGTCACGATCACTCAGTGAGAGGGTGACGCCCATTATTAGCCACGCCTACTCGACCACACCCTAACATTTTCCCGGGTAATCAACCGCACCCCGACTGCAGTAGATTAAATTATCACTCCCTCACAGTCAACCATAACTACAGAGCAGACCCACTGGCTTCAGTTCATTCATAGGTACCAGTATGAGCTATTATCATGGACTCATCTCCAGCAAGAAAGCAGAAGCTATTCTCAATTGTTCCCTCAGCAATGGATCCTTTCTATTGAGGGACAGCCAGAGCAAGCCAGGCCACTTTGTACTCTCAATAAAGTAACCAATAGCAGCCCTTGTATCACCCAGCTTATGAGCAGTTCCTTTACAGGTATCATGGTAAACTTTATCATGTCCTTGTATTTCATGAGGTAAACAAATGTTGTTTATTGTTGTTTATTGTTGTTTATTGTTGTTGTGTTAGTTTGGTCAGTATTATCTTGACAGCAGTGCCAGTTCTGATGATAAGTTCAATAGTTTGGAGGACCTGGTTTTGTTTGGTATGTCTCATGAGCTCAGAGTGGCTGGGGAAGAGGTGACTCTCCTTGAGCCAGTCATCAGTGACACTAGCAGTACAGTACAGATACTGAAACCATACAGTAATGGTGAGATGGCTATTGTTATACACTGATGAGTATTTACTTCATGTGGTAGGAATGCGTAATAAAAGAGATGAGGTTGAAGATTATGATATCTTGACTGATCTATTTGCTTCAGTATTTGGCTCTCATTGCTCAGTGAGTTACCATGGGATTGGTACAAATTGATAGAATGTTATTTGGCAATTTAAGTTACATTCGTCATTAAGTTTTTTTAAATAAATTTTAATATTTCTTAGGTCCTCGTTGCAGTTCACAGTTACCTTAACTTTGATGGGTCTCCGCTATCATCTGATGCCAGTTATCTTGTGTGTGTTGTCAAGGACAATCACCTCAAGGCATTCTTTGTCCGTACTGTTGATCTCAGTGTAAGTATATTCATCAGTGAAGACTATTGAATGATGATTACTTTAGGATAAGAAGATTATTGCAGAAAAGAAACTAACTAAACATTTTGAGTATGACACTCCATCAGAGCTAGTCCTCACTTTTCTATCAGAAGTAAGTGAACAGTCAGTCTCAAAGAGCTGATGGTGTGTTTAAGAGAGCGTCAACAAACACTGAGGGAGGAGAGCATGCTTAGCCAAATGTTCAGTCACAACACTAAACTGTTCAATAACACGAATATATAATTAGTCATAATAACTCATTTATGTTTCTCTACACTATCACTTTAAATGGAAACAATAAAAATTCATAAACAGACCAACAAGTGTGACAGTGTAATCATAATTCAATTATTGTGTTTCCAGCAAGGAATCACTTGCATTGGATTCAAGAACAAGCAAGACATGGACATGTTCACTAGACATGTTGACAGGATAGTGCAAATACAACAAGAGAAATCAACACAGCAGGCAAGAGTAAGGGACACTGGATCCTCCAGTCCTAGCAGAGGAGGACAGGAATGCAGGAGAGAGTAAGTGAATCATTAGGAGTGTTCACACTACCAAATTTGGTATTATTTATTGTTTAGAGGAAATACTCGACAATTAAAAGCTGAAGAATTTGATGTAATTCATGAAAACATTTTAATAATAATTGATGGCCATTTTTAGATTTATAATTTGAGTCCTGAATGGGATTATCTCCTAGAGCAGGCCGGAGTGACTACTGAGATGCTGCAGGAGCAGAGTACACTACAGTTCATACTGGATAGGGTCAGTGAGATGGGGGGACCTCCTAAAACTGTTCAAGAGTCGGACAAAGATGAGAGACTAGCAGCAATAGCAATGGACTCAGTCCTGAGGGCTGAGACCATCAGGGCCGAGAGATTAGCTGATAAAATAAAACACATCACCTTGAACTCACCATACCCTCTCCCTCGTAAGATCCACCCTCCATCCTGCCAGTACAGCAGAGTCTGCTCCAGGTACAAGGATATACTATTACTAAGGACCAGTCTGACTGCACTAGCTCCAATCAGGTGCAACTGCTACTGCAGTACTTGTGCTGCTGGTAAACCAACAGTAGCAGTATCAGGAGTACCACCTCAACAATACACACTACCCATTGGATGGACCCAGTTCATACTGAGGTATACCTAATGGTTGGAGTATTGTTTGTGTTATCATTTGTTCTTTATTGCTGCAGGTCTCAGACTCATTCATTAGCTCAAAAGTTTATCGGAAATTGGCATGTAGCGTTTACATGTGTAGCCTGCAGCTCAGTTGGTGAAATAATAAGAACAGGATCATCATTCAGTGGAGGAAGGAAAGAGCTGGTACTCTCTCCTGATGTGAAATGGTTGAAGAGAATAACCCGTGGACTAACACCTGAACAGTAAGTGAATGAACTGTTCTCTTGTAATGTGAAACACAAAGTATCAACAACATTGAAAACCATGTGTACAGTTACATTCATATTTCAATAGTTATTATGATGAAATTGAAAGAATTGATTACCGTGTCACCACTGCATTTCAAGTAATGATGATAATAATAAACTGAAATCAGTGATGGTTCTATGTAGGTGTTTATACAGCCTGGATCATATACAGTGACTGGCTCCAGTGATTACAAGTATCCTTTACAAGAGAAATGGGAAACTACTGAAAGAACTCACGTTACCTATGCACTGTTGATTCATGTACAGAAATGCTAATAATGATAATATAATCATGAACTATTGACACAAAGATTTATCATTCAGTAATATTCATTGTACTATAATTGAAAATGCTTAAGGAACATGTTGTTTGCTAGTGAACATTATGTAAGCAGTTTGCAACCATTCATTAATATTCATAGATAATCATTAATATTCATTAGTATACGGACTGTGTACTGAAGTGAACATTGTTATCCGGATCTCTACTCTCGACCTCATCTCAAGATGGCTAACGTTACTAAGCTTTACGTTGGTAATCTCTCGGAGACTGTCACTTCAAAACACCTCAAGGAGCTGTTCGGTAACTTTGGACAGGTTGATGAAGTGGCTGTCCTTCGCGGCTTCGGTTTTGTGGTAAGTTGAAACAGAACCAACGACTACCGACTCAACCCGCCTCCCTCCCTCCCTCCCTCTCAGCACTTCAGGAGGAACTCTGACGCTACTGCAGCTCTCAAGGCGTTGGACGACACTGAGTTCATGGGCTCACACATTCAAGTCCAGGTCCCTAGCCACGCCCACTGACCCACCCATTAATTATTCCATAGGTATCCCATAGTCGCGGGTTTGGCTATGGCAAAGGGGGCGGGGGAAGTCGTTACCATGACAATGATCACCGTGGAGGGTCAGTTATACTTCGTTTGATAGTTTTTGTGTATATTGTGTGAGTGTGCATTAATTAGAATAAGTGTCGTTATTTTTCAGTCGAGACAGAGACTACGACAGACGATATGAGAGAAGTAGTCGCCACGACAACCGATACGATCGCCACGATGACCGATATGATCGTGATCGTCATAGCAACCGATATTCGTCCAACGACCATTACTACGGAGGGAGCGGAGACCGTTACTATAGCGATCGTCATAGC